>NC_142929.1:142803533-142841033 GCF_046866305.1 Octopus bimaculoides
TGGACCGCATTGAACACCATATTTGTTATGCTATTGGTCCTGATCTATCTTCTAAATTGGTTTCATTCTGTCATCGTCGTCGTGTATTTTCCTTGTCTCTTTTGTATAAGTATTTTCATGAACATTGTTCAGCTGAGCTCCCTTTTCTGATTCTTACTTATCAACGGCCAACTAGATACTGTATAGTGTGCAACCTCCTTAGTGTCGTAAAGTATTTTACAGCCTCAGTTTCTTCCCTCGCACCCCTGACCTTTGGAATTCCCTTCCACAATATGGTTTTCCTCTTCAATATGTCCTCCTCTAGTCGTTCAATCTAATATACATTGTCATCTTTGGACTTCTGTTTAGCGTTCATTTTAATCTAGTAGACATTACGTTTTCAGTGGTCTCAGGACATTGAAACAAGCGAATGCTTTAAAAAATAAACAATTATATAGGCGTGTGCGTGTGCATGTATTGTATAGTTTTATGCATCTGTGTATTCATACATAGCTTTCTCATACACACAAACTCTCCCAGACAGTTTTACCTGCATAATACTGATTCTATTACTCTGAAATAGTCCAATAGTTCTGTTTTTTTTTTTTAAATCGTTTACCAAATATACATTGATGTTCGAATTTCAATTACAGTAAGTTTTTAATTTTTCGATTCAGTTCACATTGCAATCCTATATTTCCTTTTATGACAAAGAAACGCACTGAAAATATTTGCATCGATATTGTCGCTTTAAACCGCCGTTTCGTATGAATGATCGACGAAGAATAAAAACAATTTAAATGATAGAAATAGTGAGGTCTCCAAATACCCGAGCACCAGCTTCGAGTGTTAATCAGTTTTATAAAGCTTGAGTCTTTCATGCATTTACACAAGATCAAATACAACATTGAATTAACACATTTATTTCAACAAATATTCAGACAATGATGTTAGTAATTTATTAACTCTTTCTATCAAAGTTTAGCTCTTTATAATTTTTGTTTAGCACAAATATGGTTGTAATATTAGTGGTATTGATCATTGCGCTTCTATATTTTATCTATTCAATATATATAACTTGTGACAAATTGTCACATTTGAACTTTTCTTTTTCCAGACAACAATGCAAACGTAAAAAACACAACACATACACATGCTAATATTTATGTATTTTTCTCTGTTTCTTTCACTTTCTCTCTCTGTCTCTCTTTTATATATGTGTGGCTGACTGTGTATGTGTATATATATGTATATATGTACATATATGTCAATATATGTACACGTATATGCACATATATTTATATACACACGCGTGTTGAGCTCCGTTTACATTGCGAATGGTCATCTTTCAGAACAGAACTGAAACGCTCAAATCACAAAGGTTTGTTAAAACTTTAGTTTTGTGTAACATTAACAGTATGATATTTAGTCTTACTAAAATTGATAGATTTTTAATAAATTACAGTTCTGTGAACAGAAACTCTCTATTAGATAAAGTTGCATTTCAGAGACAAGGAATTGCTACACGTTACATAGAAGTGGATTTTGAAAACGAATATGATATGTGTATTTTGTTCGAAATACAGTAGATGTTGCGACTAAAAGGAACTGATGCGTCAAAGAAACTGACAGAATAAGCAAAGACAAAACAATTTTCTGGGAGCTACTTCATGAAGGAAGACACTGACTGATATATTTCGAATATAATTTAGTTATTGTAATCTAGATACGGTTCAAAAATGGTGACCTCTTTAAACAATTCTCTTGGCGACATCCGTGCCTCAGTCTCGAATGATGCAGTATAAAACAATTTTTCTGCTAGTTGGGAATTATAAGAAAATACATTGACATACAATCTTAAAACGTCACTATGACAGATCAGTAAAGTGTTCCCCATGCCAATAATAAATGCGATGGATAAGAATTGGTGACTGAATTACGTCACTGTATATCTGCCTATGCTTTTAATCAATGAATACGGAGAAGTCAAATTATACATGATAAATGTGGGGATTAATAACATTTGCTCTTATAATGAATCAGACTTTGTGAGTCAAGGTTATTCATCATAAGGCGAGAGGGCTATAGATGTCTTTTTGTGTATTTCTATAATGGCTGTGCGGTGTAAAATGTTCAGCTGAGAACAACTAATACGAAGCATGCGTTGAGTTGATATACAGCGTATCATTGTCTCTGTTTCCCAAATCATTTTGATATGTCGATTTTGAAGCTCTGAAATATTTGCGACCTTACTTCATATGTAAATAAAACATCACAACCCTAACCCTAACATCACAACATTCACAGCGACCTGTTTGCGAGTTTCTTAAAATCCTGTCATAGTGATAATTATTGCGGATTAAGCCAATAGTATGTGCAGGCACGAAAGGTTTATTCAATTACAAAATACCAGACAAGGAATAAGCGAATGAATAACCATCTACATTCTTTCTCCAAGGGCCAAGAATTCGCTACGCTAAGAAATCACTATGAAGTTGAGCTCAAGAGCCATATATAAAAAATTGTAGCTTTTTTTTTTTTTACCTAATATGAGCGTAGATGCACTACTTCCATGAAAATGAAATGTTAAATACTTAGTCATTTCTGATCGTATCTGTAACAAGGGCTTATGCAGCGATACAAATATCACCGCTAGCAATACTACTACCTTCAACAACAACAATACAAACAACAACAACATGAAGATAAGTTCAGTCCTAATGGTCTCTTCGAGTTTATTGCAACCTAAGAAAGGAATTGCCGTTAGGATATTATAAAAATGTCATTCAAGTCCAAGAGTTTTAAACATACTCAACCTTCAATCATATGTGTCTTTCGGCCGACTGTGAGCAAAAATATTATCCTATAGGAGAGTACAAATAGTTTGAAGTGAATGCATCTGTATAACCTTAATGAAGAGTTGGAGTAGTGAAAGCATTACACAAGAATTCAAATTTTATATCTTAGATATATATGGTATTTATTGCCACAACATAATATTTAGTTGTCTCATTTATATTTTATACACAATAATGTCAGTATTGGCTTAATATTATATGATTCCTGTATTGATAAATGAAAATGCCAGTTACACACTGCAATTAATTGAACAATCTGTTCTATGAATCCACTTGTATGTGACCTTCTTCTTAGCTTACAAATTATTAGGTTAGAAATACCAATTTAGTGAATCGATTGACATAAACACCGTGTCTGTGTCTTTTTATTAGTTCGTATACACTAAATATCTTAATAAAGTGTCGCGTGTGCATGCTATTCAAATTTCGCTTTCTTCAGTTACTGAAAGATCTCGAATGGTGAAACTTTTCTAATCAGAGAAATTGATAGAGTAATGTTGGTCACATTATAATGCAATATTGATCAGAATGTTAGATTCATAAAATGCGGAAAACATTCCGAATGGGAATGTAAAGCATTTAATGTAATTGCATTGAGTGTTTTGTCATTAGTCCATATTACTACAAGTTGGGCATTTAGTTAATTCAACTGTATATCAGTGATCTCCAACAGAGCATTTTATTTTCAATGCTTGGCATATGGGAGTTCTTTCAGTAAATGTCCGTTGTTTTATGCTTAACAAATTTGTTTTTACCAACTAAGTACAGCTATTCATCAGCAGATTTCTAACAGCACTTTTTCAAGCGAAACACAATGGAATTCGTAATCATTAATGAAATACAGTTAAAGGACACGTGACTTGACATTAATTTGAATACCAAAAGACAATTTGAATTCTACGTTTCTATTTTAAATTTCTATTTTAAATTTCTATTTTAAATTTCGATCTCGTTCTAAAGTGGCACACATAAATGTATGATGTTGTTTATACAGCGGACTTTCTTGTGAAAGAATTCTATTAAGCTTATTGCGTCTAGGGAGGGTCATTACATCCATGTTAATAAATACAAGCTCTGGTTCAATATCAGTTTATTGTTAGTCAATCTGTTAAATATCTGAACAACCAACTAATCGGTATTTTTTTTTTCAATGCAATGGTTAAGTAAGCACTCGGTGGTTTGTTTGTCAATGCCTTTTGCTTGCTATACGCAAACGCATCAGTAACATGTCCTCTCTCTTCAAAGTTCCCCTGTGATCATTATTATTGACGTTATGTCTTTCTGCAACAAACAACAAGACGTGTTTCAACACAAGCATTCACGTCAAGAATCATACCAACCAAATAAGAAAACAAATTAATTCCCTTAAAAAAAAAAAACTTTCAAGAACAACATAAGAACAACACTTGCTTATGGCCCTGTATAAATTGTTCAGAGGTGTCGGGTATAAGCTTAGGTGATTATGGATTATGTTCCGCCTTCTGAATGAAGAATGGAACTGACACCAAGTTAATGGGCTGAAACTAAGCATCCCACAATAAGCGTAAAGCATTCAGAAAGGGTCGTTTCAATTTCACTAACAGTAATATGCTTAAGTCATAATAAAATATTAATATATTAAATCCAGAATCCAGCGCATATATATGTATATATATATATATATATATATATATATATATATATATATATATATATATATATATATATATATATATATATATATATATATATATTATTTTATTTAAAAGAGTTCCAACACTGTCTGTTTTTTATGTTTTATTTATATTCTTGTAAAATTAATGTGGGATATAGAATATATAATATAAAGATGGATGGTACAATGAAATGAAGTATTGAATGTCTTATTGAATATATGAAAATATTGAGTGTTCAATAGAAAGAATTAAATACATAAAGGCGAATACGTATTTTCATACCTTGTGGTATTCATCATGGCCTACGTCTGACAGACTGTATATATATATATATATATATATATATATATATATATATTTATGTATGTTTAACGGAAATATAAATTATGTATACGATCTTTAAAATATATTTCTAAATTTTCCTACGGATGTATTTTCGTAACAGGTATATCTGTTACAAATTCTGGCGCAATACGAGCAGGTTCGGAGGATGGAGTAAATCGATTACATCAAATGATATTTTATCAACGTCGAAAGATGAAAACTTAAGTTAACCGCAGCGGACTTCGAAAGCAGGGCGTAAAAATGAACGAAATGCCGCTAAATATTTTGTCTGTCGTGGTAACGTCTATATCTGTTCCCAGTCGTAATTTATCTTAAAACATATACTATCAACTGAGCTTCCATTTATTGCATCTTCACCAATTAGTTAATATTTTTCGTATTTTTCTCAACTGGATGATATCCTCTACAACTGCTACCATACTAAGAATTCAGGACATCAGCAAGAACACAACTCCTGAACGTACACAGCTAGAAACTAGGGAATTGTTGGTCGGCTCAAACGTGTATTTAACCGTATTAGGAGATACATATTATTTCATCACAAATGGGGTCAGATTTTTCCTATTAGGAGTGCAGTGCACATGACATGTACCTCACTAATAAAGTCAGTGATTGTATGGGAACAATTTAAATACATTTTTGTTCACATTTAATTTGTAGGAATTTTACATGCAACACTAAGAATATCTATGGTTAACAATTGCATACAGAAATAACACTAATATATAGAATAGGAGATATTATGGTTTTAATTACAAATATTCTCATTAAAGTGATTCTGCATTTACGTAGGAATGACATAATTTAATACAGATTTGGCTCACTCACTCTTAATTCTCTCTCGAATAAATTTTACTTGATATTCTAGATTCATGTGAAGTTATTGTTTTATTCATGTACTCGAAAAAGACGCCATTGCATTTTATATTAGAAAGAGCTGTAAGCTAAGAAAGTTCATAAAATAATCATTTATTTTTCATATGTCTTTCTTTTACATATGTGTGTGTGTGTGTACATGTATATATATATATATATATATATATATATATATGTGTGTGTGTGTGTGTGTGTGTGTGTGTGTGTGTGTGTGTGTGTGTGTGTACATGTATATATATATATATATATATATATATATATATATATATATACATATAGGCATATGCATGCATGTGTGCGGTGTGTATGTATGTATGTATCTGTGTATGTTGACTAGGTATTGTAGGGGAATACTGCTAATTACCAATCAGCTGGCAAATATTTTAATATTGTTTTCATCCGAGAAAGAAAAACAGGAATGTTTTATGTTACAGAATTTCCAAGACTGGCGGGAAGAAGGAAAGAAGATATTCTCAGAGTGGTATGCAAGCAAAAGTTTGTATTCATTAAAAGAACCAACAGCATTGCAATGTCAGTGGTCGCCTTCAACCAGATGACATATTAAGGCTGCTGGTATCTCAAATTTCAAGACACCATTGGGAATGTATTTATTTCATAATTGTAATATACAAGGTTTTTATGGAGGAATTTGAGAGGAATACAGAATTGCAAATGTAAACATTGAGAATCAAATTTCGTATAGAAATATATTCTGGCAGGTAAATAATGCAGGGCAGTTTCGGTTGATATCTCAAGAAACATTATATTCATAATATTATTAAAATCAGTTCTACTGTAGCGAAGCTGTCACAACTGACAGCAGAGCTGAGCAAAAATATTAAGGTAGTCGCAGCTACATACTGTCTGAATAGGTACAAACATCAGTGAGAAAGTGTAGATATTGCAGAATGTTAACGGTGTAGGAGTGATACTGCGACGGAAATAAATACTACATCCATATTTTAGCGCGTGTGAGTGTATGTCTATGTGCGTGTGTATGCAAGCGTAAATCAATAGCCATTTGGACTATTCGTCTTTTGCAGCAACCCCACAAAAAAAAAAAGAATGAATCAATTAATTTCTAGTAAAGTATTGTCAAAGTTTATATGTTCAAAAATATCCATAGAAAATGCAATGTCATATTTGAGGGACAAGATAATAGAAATTTTGTTTTCCGCGTAATGCTCCGGGAAGTGACTTTTATCATTTGATTCCCGCTGAAATATATCATGGAATTGTGTTCCTGCTAGTCGCTGCCGGGGCATGTTTACGTATTTATGTAATATAATTGGTATTACCGTTTCAACTCATACAGATTATATATATATATATATATATATATATATATATATATATATATATATATATGGGACTGAGAGAGAGAGAAAGAAAGAAAGAAAGATAGAGCTAGACAGAGGGGAAGAGATAAATATATACATGGTTTGATCAATAAGTATCCGGACTATTGCCAAGGTAACGAAGCTATAGTACAGAGAATGAAGCCACTTGACACAGATTGATCGTGTACTCTGCTGTGATGGCGCACAAAGTGTCAACGTTCTAGCTCACTTTCGCTGTTTACAGCAGTGCTTGGAAGGATCGTGTGTAGCGTGTATTCGTCGCATTGACCATGAGAGAGAACGTTGAGCAGAGAATGTGCATCAAATTTTGAAAATGCTTTTTCAATACGTTCTCGACACAATCAAGGAGATATTGTGCAACTGAAACCCGGGTGTTATTTTGGTAAGCTGAAACCAATTTTGACATAAACTTGGCAGACACGCATCTCATACACAAATCTTCAGTGATAATGGACTGAACTGAACCGTAACTAAACTGCACATCATTTGATAACTCACTGATGGTGATTCGATGATTTCCCATCCCAACTGCATCTGCATCTGCGCTGTCTTTTTTTTTTTGTTTTTTTCAGTTCTTCTGGTTGCAAGTCTCCCAGTAAGTTCGTCATTATCGACATGTTTAAGTCCATCTTGGAAACGTCTGAGTCACTCACACAGTAATATGCGCCTCATAAACTCCTCTCCATACACATTCTGTAACTCTGCGTAGATCTTTGAGCACGTATCGCCATGACAACTTTTCCTGCCATTGTCAACGCGACGATCACACCTTACACACGTTATTTTGAGGCACTGCTGTAAACAGCGGAAGTAAGCTAATACGTTAAATCTTGTTAGAATGCACAGCTGAGGTCAAGTTCAATCTGTGCCAAGCGGCTTTACTCCGTATGCTGTAACATACGTTACTATGGTAATATTCCAGATATTTATTGATCAGAGCTCCTACATCGAAGAATCTATTAAGTAATAAGGGGTTGTGGTTGCAAAGGATGGTTAGTGATTACCTAACACACAATTTACAAATGACGAGGTTAATGTTTTATGGGGGGTCAACACTTACGATCAAACAGGATAAGATATAGGGAATATTGGGGGATTGTTGCTAAGGGGGTAGATAATTTAGAATTTGGATTGGAAAAAGAACTTATGTTTACTTGAAAGCGATGTTTGAATTCAACAGTGCTGCCTATATAGACCCTCTGTTGGTGGAAGACTGGTATTATTACTCGGCATTTCCGCAGACTGAAACCTCGATGAGGACAGAGATAAGACAGCTAACGATTGCAAGTTTTCCAGCCTTTCTTGCGGCTGGGATTTATCGTTGAAAAGGTCAAGATGTGATGGTTCGTTATCAGAAGAGATGCCGTCGAGTGGTAAATGTGTTTGCGTCAGGAATGTTAGATCGTAGTTTGTGTTCCTGGTTCAGAATATGCATTGCGGTACTCGATACGCCGTTAACATTTGTAGTTGAAGTCCCTTTTGATGAGAATGTGTTGCAGTAAAAAGGTAGTGTAGTACTATTACTACAGTAGCCGTTTGCTAGTTCAGTAACAACTCTTATTTATAAGATGTTTTGCTACTCCATGAGTGGGAATTTTGAAAGGATATCTGTCCGCTGATTGCATAAGCATCTAGAAAATAATTAGACAAACTACAGGCGTTACTATGAATCACTCTTCACTGAAAATGATTTGTGTAGGAAATATATTTTCATCAGTAGCAGAAATATGAAATGTATGTTTTAGAACTACGAACATTGTGAAAGCAAAATATTTAATAGTTTTGTGAGCAATGGTATTTTATTTGGAATGTTGATTGCAGTGGATATGTGTCTTGTACTACTATGTTTTAAAATTCTATGAAATCTGATGGCGCTAAAAACACTAACGCCAATATTGACATTTGTTATTTAATTTCAATTAGAATTATACATTATTTTGATGAATTGATGTGTAAATTATTACAGGATTTAATTCATTTTCAGAAATATTCGAATGTTCAGGAATATAGCAATTATTATCGATGTCCCAATGAAAAAAAATATTTACGTTAATTATCAGTAAAGAAATAGATCGTTAGAATATTTTTCCCTATTTTCACTCAGTTTTAAGGGGCAGATCTCGATTACGGAGTCACCAGTCTGGATCTGTACAGAAACGATACTGCCAGCGCGTCGCCTGATATTGGTTTCCAGTTTTGGCCCAAGGCCAGCTATTTTGGGGAAGGAGTTTAATCGATTAGATGGACCCCAGCAAGACGTAGGAGTGGGTGTGTGGTAAGTACCTTGCTTACGAACCACAAGGCTCCGGGTTCAGTGCCACTGCAAGGCACCTTGAGAAAGTGTCTTCTAATATAGCCTCGAGCCGACCAAAGACTTGTGAGTGGATTTCGTAGACGGAAACTGAAAGAAGCCCGTCGTATATATATATATATATATATATATATATATATATATATATATATATATATACGACGGGCTTAGTGTTTGTGTGTCTGTGTTTGGTCCTCCAAAATCGCTTGACAACCGATGCTGGTGTGTTTATGTCCCCGTAACCTATCGGTTCGGCAAAAGAGACCGATAGAATAAGTACTAGGCTTCCAAAGAATACGTATTGGGGTCGATTTGCTCGACTAAAGGCGGTGCTCCAGCATGGCCACAATCAAATGACTGAATCAAAAGTCAAATAGTAAAAGAGTACCTAATCACCGAAACGACAATAGGCTAAGTCGACCTCGGATGAATTTGAACTTAGAACGGGAAGTCGAACGAAATACCATTAACAATTTTGCTCCACGTACTACACGTTGTGCCTGCTTGCCGCCGAATATTAAAAACCAATGACCATAGATCAAACCATTCCAAACGGCTTGAACGTATATATATTTTTTTTCTTTTGTTTGCAGTATTTACAAGATAATTGTCTACATTGTAAAAATAAAGACATCACATGTGCTTATTCTCCATCAAACACGAACAACTTGCTCACAGGCCTATTGACTCCCAAATTTTTCTTCGTCGTTTAATATTACATTCTTCTACTGCAGACTGACAATTGTTGCTTTATAGCTACATCGATGCGGATCACCATCTGTCTCTCTCAATCTCTGTATCTATCTATTCCTACATATGTACACACACACAGAGGCACTCACACATATACGCGCGCGCATATGCAAACATGCACGTACACAAACACACACACCAATATTAGGCGACGAGCTGGGAGTATTATTTCTGTACAGGACCAGATTGGTAACTCTGTAATCGACTTACACACACACACACGCGCGCGCGCGCGCGCATATATATATATGTGTGAGTGTGTGTATGTGTGTGTGTGTGTATGTATATATGTATGTATGCATGGATGTATGTAGAGTGTTGGTCAAGTATGCTTTCCCAAAACTCTATGCAAAACCCTAGCTTCTCAGTGAAATTTGTTTCATGGAAATTACAAAGAAAACATTAAAAGATATTTTCAGTAATAAATTGATGGTATGACATTACTTCCACCTTAATTGTTTGTTATAAAATGAAGCTGAAAATTTATACGTTTCATAGATCTTCATTTGTTGTCTTTTGTGTTTGAAATGACGTTACAGAATTATATACGTAACAGTCTAACAACAGAGTATTACTCATATTGATTATCGCAATTGGACAAATATGTTCTGATTCTATTAACATTCTCAGAAAATAAGTGAAGTTGTCATTATTGCATCAGCTAGTATTTTCAATTTTAAATAATCGTTATGAAAATGCATATGTGGCTATGGCATATATTTCACTAATGAAGTATTAATTGCTCTAACGACTAATTGGTTACAACGAATAATTACAAATGAGATAAACGACATAATGGAGAAAGAATAATTTCTCCTGAAAATAATTTAATGTTTTGAAAATGAAAATTTAAGGAATAACACGTTTAATGATTCATACCAATGTGCGAATTTTCTAGTGATTTACGTTATAGTTTTTCATTAACACTATTCTCGTTAAAGCTGCTTTACTGCTAATTAACCTTAACAATTTAGCAAGTCAGTTAAATTGCATCGTTTGTTTTATGATTAACTGTCCTAATCACATATATTACGATACAGATGACATGGTTTAAAACTGATCTTTAAACTTATTCTTAATTCTTCTCGTAACGACCATAATTATATAAAAATAAAACATCAATTACAGCAATAATAATACGAATACTAATAATAACAACCATAATTACAGCAACTATAGTTTGTAGTGTCATGATGGTTGACTGTAATTCTTTCTCTGATAGTGATCATGACGATGAAGTTACCTTATGGCGGTGGCACTGGCTATAATATTGATGATTTGGAGGCAGAAAAATTTGGTGAAGAAGTAGGTGAAAAAAGGAGAAGAGTTTCCGTGGTGGTGCTGGTAGTGGGAGTCATATATCGATGAAAGGTTTGAAGATATTAAATGATTGCTGAAATACTTCATTTTCTTAACATTTGCTAATGCTAATCCACAACATACTTCAAATGTTTTTAGTTGTCCTATAATGGTTAAACAGAATCATTTGAACGTCGGTCGACAAGGTGTCATCATAATAACAGACCTTACAAGAATGTTACTGACACTGAATTATGCACAGGATCATAAACATTATCTTTCATTAATCCTGATCAAATATTAATATTAATTAACCGATGCAAGAAAGTGCAATTTACAGCTGTGAGAGATTAATGCAATATATAATTGATGTGATTTTTCCCACTTAAAATGTTGCTAGCATAGTATCTAGAAATTTCTTTGAAATCGATAGAAACGTCGAAGTATTGATGGACATATGTGTAGATGCTTGAAAGAATACAGATATACACTACCTAATTCTAATAATGCGTAACACCGTAACGCACTCGATGTCTGATAATTGAGAGTGAATTTAAGTATGAGGTGGTTAATTTAATTTAAGTTTCCTCTAAACACATATGTAGTTCATAAACTACATATGGATGTTTTATCATAAGACAATATGTATTATAATTTATTTTATCAGTAAAACCAACCATCTATACAATATCTCAATATATGGTTGGTAAAGTAAATATATTAAAGTATTTACCTATTGAATTAGACATTATTTTCCCCTCTTAGGTCGCAGCCCAATTTTTTTATTCTATGTAACTGAATAATGCATCAGATCTTCAATTCCGGAGATTTTACGCAATATTTAAATAAATTATAATTTAGAAACATATAAGGTTGACACAAAGCCAATAAATGTTTGTCACGTTGCCGAATTATTCGCCTTTTCATGGCATGAAACTTGTAGTAGATCATAATAGAATACTCTAGTTTACCAATCAGTCAAACTTTCAATCAATCAATCAACCAATCTGTATATCTATCTATGTATCTGTCTGGCGGTCTATCTATTTATCTCCATCTCTTTTTATATATATATATATATATATATATATTGGAAATCAGCTCCGTCCTCAGTGGAACATTTGTAACATTTAAGAAATACAAGACACATACATACTAATATACATGCATACGTATATACATACTAATATACATGCATACATATATACATGCTTGCATACTTACATACATACATGCACGCGTACATGCATTCATAAACACATGCATACATACATACACACATACATATATAGATACATACACCCATGTATCAGGTAGAGTGAAAGTAAGCAATGTCTTTTTGAGCCATGAAGAATTTGTAGAATTGTGAAATTCTCTAAACATTTTTTTAAAAAATTGTCTGATAATACATACATAGACTTTCCCAAATGCATTAATAAATTAACATCGATATGTTTTTTTATCATTGTTAAAGTCATCTGAAATTGAATTATCAAAGCGTGATATTCCAGCAATTTTGCTATTCAACTTCAAAAAAGGACGTAAATCCGTTGAAACTGTTCGCGATAGCAACGAAAGCTTTGGTGAGGAAATGACCAGTGAGTGGTCAGCTCGAAAACGGTTTAAACGATTTCACAGTGGCCACTTGAGCCTTAAGGATTGTGACGCCCATCTTTTATCGATGACAGTCAATTAAAAACCCTCACTAGAAAAAGATCCACGTAAAACCACTATTGAACTGGCAAAAGAATTTAAAGTTAGCCAGCAAACTTCCTGCATCCATTTGCATGCGACCGAAAAATCCTAAAAGCTCGACAAATGTGTACAACGTGATTTAAATGAAAATCAGAAAATGCGCAGATATGAAATCTGCTCGTCGCTTCTTCTCCGAAACCAGACCAGTCTATTTCTTGACTGTATTGTAAAGTGCGATGAATAGTGGATTCTGTACAATGATAGGAAAAGTTCTTCGCAGTAGCTGGACCCAAATGAAGCTCTGAAAACCTTCCTTAAACGCGAGCTCTTCCAAAAGGAGATGATGGTAACTATTTGTTGTTGTATTGCTGTACTCATCCACTCTAACGTCTTAAAATCCGGAAAAAATTCTACTGCAGTAACATATTGCCATGAAATTGCAAAAATAAAGAAAATCTGCTACTTCTCAGTTTCAGACCTGGCAACAGATGAGGGCCAATCATTCTTCAAGCCAATGCTCGACAACACGTTTCACTATTAACGTTCCAGAAGTTGAGGGAACTTGTCTACGAAGGTCTACCCCACCCAGAATAGTTTCCAGTCCTTTCTCCTGCGACTACCGCCTTTCCAAACATCTGATTGTTTCCTGCGAGAGATGGAGTCCAAAAAATCAAATCGATGTTGAAAGTGCGTTCAAAGAGGTCTTCAGCTCAAGAACTACAGATTTGTGTTACAGAAATAAACAAACCTGTAACGCGTTGGCAAACATGTGTTGTGTGCAATGGCACTTAAGTTGATGAATTTAATTTCGGCATTGTTGAAATATATTGTGATGAATTTCATGTTTCAAAACGTTGCTTACTATTTATTCAACCTGATATATCAGCATCTTTCTGTGACTCTGTTCGTGTATGTTTGAGTGGATATATAATCTCTATTGTTTCCATCCGGTAAAATGAAATTTTCAATCATGAAATATATATT
Source organism: Octopus bimaculoides (assembly GCF_046866305.1). Taxonomy (NCBI): domain Eukaryota; kingdom Metazoa; phylum Mollusca; class Cephalopoda; order Octopoda; family Octopodidae; genus Octopus; species Octopus bimaculoides. Next base: position 142,817,650 of record NC_142929.1, read on the forward strand.
GATGTAATATATTCCATGTATCGTTGTGTACGCTTTAGGATCTTTGTTTCAAATTGACGAGGTCTCAGCTGAGTATGTCTCACTGTGTCTGTCTTTCTATATACACACACACACACACACACACACACACACACACACACACACACACACACACACACACACACTGTAAATAGATAGACAGATGTTTGTGTTTACTATATGCATACATACATACATACATACATACATACATACATACATATATGCGCAAGCACATATAGCAACATATATAGAGCGTGCACTTTTATCGAAGAACACGTGTAACACTTAAGTTTGATGCTACAGATGTCATAGTTTTACAGAAGATTAAAGAATAAATTTCGCCTGTTCATATCTCTATTATATGCAACCTCATAAGTTTAAGACCAATATTGGATCAAATGTTTCTTGCGACACATATAACTGGAGTGACTCAGAAATGCCATTATAATCCTAAATTCATAGATTATAAAGAGAGAGCGAGTAGAATAAGCATTTCGAATAGAGCATTTGTTAGCCATATGTTTGCTGATGCTAGGCCTATCTTTCAGGAAAATTTAGATTGTTTTGCATTAATCGAAAAGATTGTGAAATTGTTGTGAGTTACAGTTTATTGCTTTTATAAGTGTAGTGTTATGAGAATGTAATTCAGAAGAAAAGACGCTTTAAGTACATAATGATTAGCAGTATGTTATTAATTGCAATAATTTTAATTCGAGGAGGGAATAAATCTTCAAAACTGTGTCATTTTATTCCTAGAATGTTTTTTTATGTCTGTTCTGTTTTATTTCATTCTGAGATTTATAGTAACTAATGTTGTTTACCTTAAATTAAATGCAGTCTGCTGTAAATTATTATTTTAATTTATATGTTTGTGCACACATTTATGGTTGAGTTATCTACTTGTAATTTATAGCATACAAGTAATCAAATGAAATTTGTTGTATACTTATGAAACTGTAATATTTTCAGTTATTCGGTACTGTCACACAATCCTACTTAGGTAAGACTTTATATGTAGCTAAATGATGTAGTAAAACGGAAAATTATTGCTGGTGTATATAGACGTGATAATTGAGAAAAGATGATGTTTTGTGTAGGTTTTTTTGACTGTAAACAAGTTGTAAATTGTATGGATGTTTATAGCCAGGAAACTTCATTGAAAAATAATAGCCACGACAAAATAAATGTTTTTCGACAGAATGAAACTTTAAATAGTACAAAATTAATTTTATGTAAGACACATATCTCTTAGTGAGAGAATGTATTTTTTATTTGGATTGATTTTTATAAATATATCATTGCTTAACTTTCTTACTACTATATTTCAAATGTTTTAGATGATTTCTAATGCAGAATGTAATAAACTATCAAACATAAAATGCTTTAAAATGTTTATTGAACGTAAAAATAATTATCAGTTACTGAGCTCCTTTATAGGCATGAAACAGACTAAGATAGAATGACGATATCACTAAATAGCCCTATGTATTGATCTAGTGACATTTCAAGGTAACAGTTCCTGTTTTATATTTAAGGTGTGTGTGTGTGTGGGTGTATGTGTGTGTGTGTGTGTGTGTCTATAAATCCAAGCATAAAAGCACGTACAAACACACATAAACACACGAATAAGTACACATTAAACACAAATAAACACGCATAAACACACAAATAAACACAGAAATATACACATGTACACACACAAATATATTAATAACTACTTCATGAATACTATAAGGACTACAGAAACTCTGGCTTTCACATATGTAGAAGGATATATATTTGGATTACACTTCCCTATTGACATATAGTATTGTTCATCTGTGCTCATGGAATGCTTCGTAACACACGGCAATAATTTTATTTGGCAAAATCTAACAATCAACTTGCACCAACCGTGTTGAGACCCTTACAATGTAGATGTGTATGTGTGTGTCCCTGTGTGTGTCCCTGTGTGTGTACCTGTGTGTGTATGGATGTACCAAACCATTACTTTAATTACAATGTACCCAATTGAAATACGATTCCGTAAAATGGACAACTTGTACAATAACATTAAATGTACACATACATTCGAATGTGTAAAATGTTTCCAAAGCTTAACAAAATTAATAGTTTTTAGTTTCAATAGAGAAAAGATTATAGGTTGCAAAGTCACGAAAGCATGCTGTCTGTGAAGTAACTATAATGTCTACGTGAACATCATGTATTTCAATGTGTCCTCACCATAGAAGTAATAGTTTCATTTAAATACCAATCACAATAGTAAGAATATAATTTCCACAGTATAGAATATTAGCAGACATTTCCAATGATCAGTTTGCAATCAAATTGGTTGCAAATTTCAAATCGCATTGTTCATATATCCGTTATTAAATTTCCGGTGCTAGATTTTAAAATGTTTGAGATATTATTTTCTGCATCTGATCTGTTACTATACATTAAATGAAATCCAAATACGTTTGTAGATGATTCAACGATGCGATACTTTGGTGTCTTTAGACAAAGTGAAGCTGAATTTGTTATATATATTGTTTGTCACAAACACAGCCGCAATAAATGTATGTTATTACTTATAATTTAGTGAAACAAACGTAATGTAGTAATACAATATAATATTTATTATTTGCACCACTCTATAATTTGAATTCTAAAAATTCTTTTCAAATGGCTATTTGAGTATAATGTATAGTTGTAGATAGATATTACGTGGCAAATCACCGCTATTTTCACAATATTTTTGTCGCAAACTTTATGTATCCAAATGCGTATACTGGTGAAATGGATGAGTGAAATATGAAATTGTTCTTATTATAATAGTCTGTCAGGAAGAGGCAGGCTGATAGACTCATTAACACGCCGGGGAAAAATATGCTTTGTAGCATTTCATCCCTCTTGAGTTCAAATCCCGCCAATGTCCATTTTGCTTGTCATTCTTTCGGTGTCGATAAAATAATTACCATTTGAGCGCTAGTGTCGATGTAACCGACTTACCCGACCCTCGAACTTGCCGGTTTTCTGCCAAAATTTGAAATAAATATAATACTCCATTAGAGTTTAGCTTTTTTTTACGACTAATTTTATAAGCACAGTTGATACTGTTTCATTGGTAAAGAATATCCGACGTCAATTACAGGGAATTTTGGTAGTATTTCTAACATAAAACCAAAGCGGATATTCCGATAGGCAAACTTATTTATTAGGTTGTCAAAAAAGTTCTTGTGAAATTTTTAATTTTGGTTTTAAATGATGTATTTCCAGATTAATTGTCATTAAATTATTTTGGCTTTATATATCATTTTATAACCGGTTTTTCGCTCTATCTAATCGTGTTACTCGTTTTCATTTCGAATAAGTAGTCCATTTTCTCCGGGACGTTGAATACAATATGGACAAAAAGCAAAATCGCACAATTTTCTTATTCCAGTTCAAGCTATGCCGAAAATCTGCTGAAACAGCTTGCGATATCAACGATGCGTTTGGCCCAGGAACCACTAATGAACGTACAACACAATGGTGGTTCAAGAAATTTCGTACTGGTGACGAGGGTCTTGAAGTTGATAAGCGTAGTGGTCGGCCATTGAATCTTGACATCGATCAACTAAGGACCTTAGTCCTTAGTCGAAACCAATCCACGCGCAACTGTTCGAGACCTTGCTTCTGAATTAAACGTAACGTATACGACAATTTCCAACTACTTGAAAGAGATTGGAAAAACAAAACTACTTAAGAGATGGGTGCCGTACGAATTTAACGACAATAAAAAAAAAAAAAGAAACGCCGTTTTGGAGTGTCGTCTTGCCTTCTTTTACACAAGAATGACTCGTTTCTTGACCAGATTGTGACTTGCAAGGAAAAGTTGATTGTTTACGACAACCGGCGACGCTCAGCGCAGTGGTTGGACGCTGACGAAGCTCCACAACACTTCCCGAAGCCAAGGTCACACCAAAAGAAGGTCATGGTGACTGTTTGTTGGTCTTCGGCCGGTCTCATCCATCACAGCTTTTGGGATCCAGGCGAAACCATTACTGCGGAGAAGTAATGTCAGCAAATAGATGAAATGCATAAGAAACTTGGTCAACAACAGCCAGCATTGGTCAATAGAAAAGGACCAATTCTTCTCCACGAAAACGTCGGCCGCACGTCGCGCAACTGACCCTCCAGAATTTGAACGAATTTGGCAACGAAACTCTGCCTCATTCATCATACACACGAGACCCCTCGCCTACCGACTACCACTTTTTCGAGCATCTCCATAACGTCCTGCGTGAGAAATGCTTCGAAAGCGAAGACGATGCCAAACATGCCTTCAACGATTTCATCGCCACCAGAACGCATGATTTTTACGCTACTGGCATAAATGAACATGTTTCGCGTTGGAGAAAATGTGCTGATTCTGATGGTGTTTATTTCGATTAAAAATTTTATTTGAGCCGAGATATATGCATCTGAATTTAAAGGTTAAAAGCCGCAAGAACTTTCTTGACAACCTAATCATTCATAATCTACAGGTGATTATTTTAGAAACGTTTAAATGATATGGAGTGTATTTCCTTCTAATCTCTATCGAGTTGATTATTATATCCATCTATAATAATAATATAATTTATTGTAATTTTTGGGATTGTCATATAACCGATCATTATAAGAAACTATACAATGTTTGTTTTTTTTTAACGTTAATTATTTTCGGGAGTTGGGTTAATATACCTATGTCATTTCTTATAAATCTATATTCCCGTAAGCACTCAGCATGCAAATAATTATAATGCCAACTAAAATTTCCCGGAGGTTTAAGAACGTAAAGGAGATCACACAAATTCCATCCTTACAATAAAGGTTGCCGAAATACAGCATGAGAGCCAAGGAATCGATAAGGCTGTAGCCTGAAGTCAACCAGCAGCCAGTAGCGGAATCGTATACTAATTGTATAAATGCAGTGGTGGAGAGCCTCTAAAACCCCGAACAATCTCAAAACCTACCAAAATAAGAAAATAGCGATATTAAATTCCACAACAGATATAGTCCAATAAAGTTGAAATAGCTTTCGAAAAGAAACCCTATTACCGGTAAAGTTTACATTAGAATCATGTTGAAATTTAACAGCAAAACTGAAGTTTATATTAAAAGAACTAACTCAGCTTCCGATGTTTTGTCATATAATTATAAAAAAAAACATACCCATAAAGAAGCTGAATAACAAAGAAAACTTATGGAAAAGATGACTCTATACAATTTTAACATAGATATCGAAATATAAAGATTCACGAAAAGTTCCGCAAAAAAGATTACGATTTAGCGATAACTGAACAAAAGTGAAGATCTCACGAAGAAAAATAATCCCTAAAATCAGTTAAAAGAGAATGCTATTAAAGTTTACGGTCAACATATTAAAGATTTTACTCCAATTTGAAAAGCCGAATTCATAATAGAATACTCAACTGATTATTCTTTCTTGAGGAAATATAAACTCCAAAAATGTTCCCGCAAGGGATGGATCAATTACTATAAAATCTAACTTATTTTCACAAAAGATACTCGATGAATAACATTAATTCTGGAATATCTATACACGACACTGTGAGCTGGCAGAAACGTTAGAACGTCGAGTGCAACGCTTAGCGGTATTTCGTCTGTCTTTATGTTCTGAGTTCAAATTCCGCCGAGGTCAACTTTGCCTTTCATCCTTCCGGGGTCGATAAATTAGGTACCAGTTGCGTGCTGGGTTCGATCTAATGGACTGGCCCACTGTGTAAAGATTTCGGGCCTTGTGACTAGACTAGGAAAGAAAATGTAGACTTCACACCATCTCCATATAAGGAAACCGCGGGGATTAATGCTCATGCCTGGCCATTTTCCAATACTTAAATCTAAAGAGAAAATAAATTTTGGTGAGAGAAAAATTTGCGTTGTACATCTGATGTTCGATAAAAAATCAATACATATTTGAAATGCGATCTGAGATTTGATTTATATTTGTTAATGTCATTTCACGATATCTAATTTCACTTTGCTTGAATTATTGTTATTCATCAATTCTGTGCTATCATAATTATGCAAAGAGGAAATGTATTTTAATAAATAGAGCTATTTTCGACGTAGTTTTTACAAAATCACCATTGGTGTAATGGTTATTTGTAGTGAATACACGCTGTGAGTTCTACTCTGAAATGATGGGCTTCAAATTTTGGCACAATTCAAGAGTTTTCCGGGAGAGGATTCAATCGATTACGTCGGCAAGAGTGCTTACTTCGTACTTATTTCGTCGACCACAAAAAAGGAAAAAAAACAAAGTCGGCTTTTGTAGAATTTGTACTCAAAATATAAAGAGCTACAGAATTGAAGCAAAAAGTTTTGTCAGACGCATTGCGATTCTACCCGCGACCGCCTTCTGTTAAGAAATTAATTGTATGTAATATTACGTAAAACTTATTTAAGAAATCCGATGAAATTTGCAAACTTTAAATCTGGGTGTTTCCCTCTTAATATTTATCTTAGAAACATCTGCACTAAACCCTGATTGTACAAAACGGCCATCTTTATTTAACATTTCTAAAGTTTTCTCATTAATCTTACGTAGATATTAAACGATTGAAAAATAAAATGGGTTTGTCTACAAACTTTAATGCAAAAGCATTTACCTGCTATTTGTCAAAAACCTGTATGTATATAGTCAGTATTTGTTCGATAATGTTTTTCATGCATTCTTTCTTCTGTAGAGCAGTAAAAGAACAACTGAATGATGAGTTATTTCAAAAGAAAATATAAATGATGCTTCCACTGTCAAGTGCGATGCATTTGCGTTCAAAGAGGTTATAATTTTTTTCTAAGTGGAAAGCCGTTTCTTCATTGCGTGTAGTAAACGTCATTTTCGAAAAATAACTACATATGAAGCAAACCCTTCAAAATTCATATTTAATAATGAAATAGCACTTACAATTATTCTGTTTTGTTCAAAATGTCGGTTAGAGGTATCATTGTTACATCTGAAAACACACACACAAACAAAAAAAAAAATAATAATTCTTGTCCATTTTGATAAGTTTACGCTCTCTTGAAAACATTTCGTAGTTTGAAGTCGTGTTTTCTTCCAGAAGCAGATCCATAAATTTATTTTTGACCATAATGTGATTAGTAAATAACATCAGCTTAAACGCTGAAAATGTATATTGAAATAAATATATATATATATATATATATATATATATATATATATATATATATATATATATACATATATATATATATATATATATATATATATATATATATATATATATATATATATATATATATATATATATATATATATATATATATATATATATATATATATAAATATATATATATATATATGATACTATATATTGTATAGTCCACAACCATTAGTACTATATCTTTTTCTCGATAATCATTGACTGCATCTGTTCGATTTTCGTAGAGTTACTTTTAAACAGTAGCAACTGCCATGAGTACTTGCCTTACGGAACATCGAAAACTGATGTTTTCAAAATTTGGATCTGCAGATATATATTTTTCTGTATCTACTTTACATTCCAAATTACACGGCTGGTTGCTACTACTGGCGATATCATATTTGGTTAGATTGCAGATTTCAAATATAACTATAGTATTTTTCTTTTAATCACATGGATAATCTCATCTACATGCATTTGTTACACTCCCCATATTTCATATATATAAGAACCTACCGTATATCTATTTAATATGCGCAACATTCCCTTGAGGAAATGGACATTTTTCAACTCACCTTAAAAATAAATAAATTTCAACCATATAACCTCTGATATATAGAAAGAAAATGAAACGAATTATATTAAAAGAAGAACGACAAATAAATATATGTGGTGCACACATTGAAAAGAACAGAAATAAGGTATAAATAAAATAACATTTTTTATTAGATTAACTTTCATTTTACAATGATTTGAAATTACTAAATGTCCCTATTTATGAAGTTAAAAACTTCAGCGTGTTCTATTTGTAAGGGATTTATTCTTTTGATTTAAAATTTATTTATGTGGTTGTAACTGTAAATTACCCAACTGCGCATTTCTATAACTTTTATTTCCCATAACTAAAGGTAGTTTTTAAAGCCAGCTCATATATATATATATATATATATATATATATATATATATATATATATATATATATATATGGGGGGGGGGTGTATGTGTATATATATATATACATATATATATATATATATATATATATATATATATATATATATATATGTATATATATATATACATATATATATATATATATATATATATATATATATATATATATATATATATATATATATATATATATATATATATATATATATATATATATATATATATATATATATATATATATATATATATATATATATATATATATATACGTATTTATATTTATATTTGAAAGCGTTTAGATGTGCATTTATTTGATGCACATATCAGCTTCCAGGAATTTTATATCATATTCGAAACACTTTCATTCTCCATAGACACACGTACATACACACACACATAAATGCACATTTATATATCGAAATTCTTCTCATTGAAAAAGCATAAATGTCACACACACTCACCAATGTACAACTTTTAGGAGACGCTTTTTACATAATTATATCTTATATGCTTTCTGACATTGATTGCGCAACATTTTCGGCGAATATTAAGTGAATATTATGAAAAGACAAAATATGTTTCCTGTTTTGTCTCCAAACGTATCATAAAGATATGGAGATCGTCAATTAAACAGCCAGTTAAACAACTTATATATCATTATACAGCATATATTTTATGTATGAAAATCAAAGAATCTTTCACAAATATATGTATCTATAACATACTCTTCAAACGTACTCTTAAAACATTCCAACTCCTATATAATGACTTAAATCATAATTTTATCAGAGCAAAGCAACATAGTTTTATGGATTCGTTTTTATGATTTATATCTGGAAAAAGTTATGCATATATAATATAATAACTGATGAAACGGAAACATAAATTTATATATATATATATATATATATATATATATATATATATATATGTATATATATATATATATACACACATAAATATGCGTGGGTATTTGTGTTTGTGTGTGTGTGTGCGTTTGTGGGTGTGCCTGAATGATTGTGACTAGTATAGCTGGCGTCTCATATGCAGTTGTTCGAAATTCACTTTCCAATTACCACGCTCTTGATCGACATTTTCCAAGCGTAGAGTAAGATATCAGAGATAACAGATACCATCTCACCTAAACACAAATAACTATCGCCTTTTGGCATTCAGTACTCCTTGTACATCTCACCTAATACCAAAGTTCATGCATATATATATATGTGTGTATATATATATATATATATATATATATATATATATATATATATATATATATATATATATATATATGTGTGTGTGTGTGTGTGTGTGTGTGTGTGTGTGTGTGTGTGTGTGTGTGTGTGTGTGTATACATATATATATATATATATATATATATACATGCCTATATACAATCATCTAAAATATGTGTGTGCGTGTGAGTGTGCAGGGTGTGTGGTGAAGTAATTTTCGTTTATGTATGTTTTATTGCATACACAAATACACGACAACTTTTACGTTTTATATTCTAAATTTGAGATTTCCGTACTATTTTTATTCAGTTAGTTAGGAACTTGAGTGCTGTTGCTAGAGGCTAATGGTACAAAAAGAAACTGTTGAAGGAAGGTCTACGTAAATTTAATGACTATATATGAAGCGACATAAATTTCAAATATACTGAATTGTGAGGCTGCGAAAGACTAGATACATCGTATGTTAATTTGGATATTTAAATATCTCAAACCAAATGTGAAAAAAATAAACTGGAAATATGAAAAACCTACTGTAAATAGATGAGTTGAACATAGTATATTTAATGAAACGTCCATGTGTGTGCGCGTGTATGTGTGTGCGCGCGCGCAGGTGTGTTTGTGCATGTCCGTGTGTGCGTCGTGTTAGCGTATGTATGTATATATATATATATATATATATATATATATATATATATATATATATATATATATATACACATATAAATGTGTGTATGTGTGTGACAGAGAGAGAGGGGGAGAGAAATATAATTCTAGATAGATATATATATTTAGAGAGAGCGAAAGAGTGAGAGATAAGTGTGTCAAAGAAAAGAAAGTGGCAGTTAACACATTTGTTAGGAGTTACATATATTGCTTAATAACAGTTTCATGCATCTTCCTGCTGTGTAGGCTGATAGAGCAAACCTTACTCGTGAGACATCGACAGAAAGAATAACATAACATGAGACAAATATGGTTTATAGACGATAGGCCTGCACTTGACATCTAATACGACGTGTATAATCAGTCAAGAAGCGATATGAATTATTGCCCTTGTCGTGAGACACATTTGGACGAAGAGCATTTAGGCATGTAACTCTCGCGACTATGTCTGGGTCTTGCGGTAAAATTTATGTAACAAAATAATTTTCTTTCAGTGGGTACTACACATCACACATGGCAGAGCCGGCTGTTGCAATAGGTTAGTAAAGAATTAACACCTTTGCGGTAACAGCCTTAGGAACAATTCAATTTGGTGGTGCTGGAATAAAATATCATGATGCTAGGTTGAATTGTCTGTATGGAGGGATCTGTAGTCTATAGAAGTCGCAAGGTTTAAGTACCGTTCCGCTGAATATGGTTCAACCATGTCTACTTACCACACCGCACCGCCACTCCTGCACCTATATGTATATATATATATATATATATATATATATATATATATATATATATATATATATATATATATATATATATATATATATATATATATATATATATATATATATATATATATATATAAAGATAGATAGATATGAATGTATTTATGTTTATTTGTATATATACACACACATACATGCATATGTATGTGTACTCTGCTTGAAAAGGTTAATCGAAAACGCTCATAATCTACCAAATGACTTCTTCCAAAATAGGTTAATAAAATCCTGATAAAAGACTTCTTTTAAAAAAAATCACCTCTGGCCGAAATAGGATTAATGTAATGTAATGTAATATAAAGATGAAGCAAATTAACACCAAATATACAGCGCGTATGTTTTTATTGGCTAAACTGGCAATATGACCATCCCCAAGTACAATAATATATATATATATAATCATACCAGATGGAATGATCAGACACCATTACAAATCATTGTAACTTTTACGGCGCAACAATGCCGCTTTGTTATTGAACGATATTACATATATTATACACATTATTGTATTAACAAGATCCGGCAATTGCTGTGTGCATGTCCGTTTTCAGGTGACTGGGTCCTACAGCCTTCGTGTCTTTCCGTATGGCTAAAATCTTTCATCAAGGCTAGACGTCCCTTATAGTTACAATTCTTCACCTCGCTGCATCTAAACCAAACCGCATTCCCATATACACACAAAACACCATAGGCCGTCCACATTTCTTTGCCTTCTATCCACAACCACCACACACATTCCCTACAAAGTGTATCTGTTTAGCTAAAACACACAGCATATCTCCTTAACGTACATACAGCTACAAACTCACATACGTGTACATAAACACCTTCACGCTCCGCACTCACATCAGCTCCTACAATCTCACTTACTTCTCACACGTGCTGTAACAGGCATATAGTCATGTAGTCACCAACACCTACATTCTTTGTCACCTCTGTTACAACTGACACCTCCATCCTTGTGGTCCCACATCTATCCCCTTAACCACACACTTTCATCAGATACTCTGACATATTCACGCATACACACATACACACGCGTGTAGGCACGTGCGCTCATATAAATACAGAGGCATGATAATGCCTCTGTATTCATGAGTAAAGGTATAATGCACAAACAAACATGTGACACACACATGCAGATACACACACACACACACACACACACACACACACACACTCTCTATGCAATCTCACACTCACGTATATGTCGCATGTGTCTCTTACACCTACGAATGAGAGAAAACCCCATTTTGACCACTATACGCATACACTTACACGGACACACACACAACTTATTTCTTTACTGCCCACAAGGGTCTACACAGAGAGGGGACATACAATGACAGACAAACGGATGAAGTCGATTATATCGACCCCAGTGCGTAACTGGTACTTATTTAATCGAACCCGAAATGATGAAAGGCAAACGTCGACCACGGCAAAATTTGAACTCTGAGCGTAGCGGCAGACGAAATACCGCTAGGCATTTCGCCCGGCGTGCTAACGATTTTGCCAGCTCGCCACCTGGAAGCTTCATATACTAACTTTAGACAGTCTCAAGTACATACACATATATACATACGACCAGTCACAAGCACACGCACAGAAAAAATACAGAATGCATATTTATATATCGTTTCACACTAACGCAGTACTTTTTCACATAAAGACATTAACATTCGCACTCCCACACATACATATACACGCTCACATCATCTTCATACTCACACACGTGCATGACAACACAAATACCCACGTGAGCATGCTGGCCTAGACACACCTTTATACAAACATATTACACAGACATACACATGCTTCAACATGGCACACATTGTGTCACTGTTATCTACATTGCCTCCCACTTATGTAACGAATTACTTCTTGCTATTAGTTCAACGTGTGCAGACCTAAATCCAAGCACGTTTTTTGTCCCCATGAAAATTCCTCTCCCCATTTGTTTTTCTCCATTATCAATTTTCCTGAGCGTAAGACTAATGTCCCTTTTGTGCTTTGGTTTTTTTAATTTTCATTTTGCATCGTTTCTACATCATGTATGTGTAGATTTACATATATGTATGCTTGTTTGTTTGTTTGTTTCTATGAGTGTGTGTGTGTGTACGTGCATGTATTTCTTTATTTATTTCTTATATTGATAACTTGCCCAAAAGCCGCACTTCGTGCCGACATTTACACAGCCTTCTTGTTGGGCTTGCAGCCCGAATTTGAATACAGTAATGATAATAAAGCTTGTATTGGTATACAACCAGTATGGTACTACCTCACTAATATTGCATTACTTTCCATTCATACAAAAGGAAAAACCTCCAGGTTCACAAATTTTTGCAGTATTTTTATAAGTTGAATTTTCAACTGTTAGTATATTATAAATCCTCATCCGAACCTAATCCCACTGGTGGATGTTCAAAAACCAAATAAAGAGCAGATTTACAACCCCGGGATTATCTCAGTTCCAAGAAAGCATAATATATCTATGTGTAACAAACATAAACTGAGACACAAGTATCCCGGTTGGATGTAGAGTTAGATTTTCGCGTTTATAATATATGTAGCCAAACGGGAACGTGGAACTCTGAGTAACAGTTGTTGTTATATTTTTGCTGCATTTTAATAAAGTATATATGCATGTAGATATATATATATATACGCATATACACATATATATTTAAAGGGCACAATGCAAGCATTTAAGCACTACTAATAGTTTCAAACCATACATCGTAACGAACTAAAAAAAAAATGCATAGTAGAAGAAACGTGAGAAAAACTAAGATGGCAGCATAAAGAAAACGCAGTGAGTTAAAAACGTAAAACGAAAAACGAAAGTGAAAACACAAAAACTAAAATGTAAAAGATAAAAAGGTAAACAGTCAAATGAGATATCTTCCTTACACCTAAAATGATAAGGATGGAAAAATATCAAATTAGTCAGGAATAAGCGAAATTTTCCAATTCTTCAAAATATATTAATACATAAGCTTGCAACCAGTTGGAATACATATTTTGTTGAATTTTCTGTCACGAAACAGTACATTATGTATATATATATATATATATATATATATATATATATATATATATATATATATATATATATATGTGTGTGTGTGTGGGGGGGGTGTCTGTGTGTGTGTGTGTGTTCGTGCGTGTGTTCGTGCGTGTGTGTGTGTGTGTATATATGTATGTATGTACGTGTGTATATGTATGTATGTATGTATATATATATATATATATATATATATACACACGCACACACACATACACACACACATATATATATATATATATATATATATATATATATGTATATATATACACACTTGAGTTAAGGAATAGAGTAGAGAAGATCCAGGCTAGTTATGTTTCATAGCGATCGGAATCCCGGAATCGGTAAATATGCAAGCGAGGTGCATAGCGCAGGCTACTCTTGAGGCCAAGTTTATCTTGATTAAATGAAAGTTTACATTGTCGTAAGTAGGTACATGCTGACGTATGCAAGATTTAATATTACACCCTATTGGAATAAAGTATCTTATGATTATTAACTTATGTGAATATTGGTGTGGTAAAGGGTTTAATATTCATTCCCCAGGAGTTATTGCATTTGAGACGAGAAACAGAGAATTAGATGTAGGAATAAATGAAAATAAAATGGAGGTGGCTGTGTGCTTAACTGGTGTTTCTTTTTTCTACCTAGAAACGATAAAAGACAAAATAGAACTTGGCAGAATTTGAAATCAAAACGTAAAGACGAGACGAAATGTCGCTAAGTATTTTGCCAGCTCGCTCGTAAATGAAAACACATCTTGATTTCAATTTTGTTGGGTGAGGGCGCTAGTTGATTACATCGAATCCGGCGCTCAAATGGTACTTGTTTTATTGACCTCGAATGAATGAACGGCCGTATTTGAACTCAGAACTTAAAAACAGACGTGAGGCTGCGAATCATTTTCTCTGGCGTGCTAACGATTTTGCCAGATCGCTGCCTGAAGAGAAATAATGATACAACTTCAAACCATAAGCACACACACACACGTACACACACAGACTCACACATTCTTACACATGCAAGAACAAGTATTTACAAAAGTATATGTCGAACTACAATCTCAAGAACGCATGCACGTTTGTGTTTCTATATATGCATGTGTATATATTTACAAATATATGTTTACATATCTTCTTTAAACCTATTCTACGACTATGGGTTCTCGTACTGAGACTTGTCATACGATAATTTATTATATATATGGATTTAATATTATCAGTTTATTATATCTTTGAAGAATGTATGTAATTAAAGTTTGTATTGAAAGCTTATGACATTATTATAAATAATGCAAACATTTCAGTGACTTGCTCATTATTCCAAAGATAGAGAAGGAAGTTAGTATACATTCCTGTATATCATAATATATCTGGTCATCCCATAAGTTCTGTCCGACTTTACCATTTTCAAAAATTGAATGAAATTTAATAGTATTTAAGAATGTTTAATAGCATTTAAAATTATTTTTGTGAATTTGTGTACATTTAAACTTATTACATATTATTTTACAGAAAAATAGAATTAGAATTTCTTTGGATACTTTCATGTTAGAAAGGGTTTTAATCAATGAGCTTTTAAAGTACATAATGCTTTATGAGTACAAAACAGGAAACTCTGCAGCTGAAGCGACTCGAAACATACACACAGTTTATGAGAAAGAATGCTTGAATGAAAGAACTTACAGATAAATGTTTGCAAAATTCTGAAGTGGAGATTTCAGACTTGAAGCTGAAGATCGAACAGGACATCCAGTTAAGTTTGATGGTAAGCTCCTTGAGGCATTACTTGAAGAAAATCCGCCATTATCAGTCGACGAATTGGCAATAAATCTTAATTCAAACCATACATTTCACCGTCATCTTCAACAACTTGGAAAGGTTCCCAAACTTGAAAAATGTGTGCCTCATGAATTGTCCGAAGGTAACCGCAAATCCCGAGTTGACATCTGCCCTTCTCCCCATACTCGCGAACTCATTTCAACCTTTTTGGATAGACTTGTGACTGGTAACGAAAAATGGATCTTCTATCGAAATGATAAATGTCGTAAACAGTGGCTTGGTAAAGGGGAAAAAAGCTCAACCACAACCGAGACGGGAACTTCATGGGAAAAAGGTTATTCTCTCTATCTGATGGAATTGCTAAGGAGTAATTAACTCTGAATTGTTACCACCGAATGCAGCAATCACTGCTCAAGTCTACTGTCAGCAATTACAGCGTTTGAACCAAGAATTAGAAGAAAGAAATATCCACTTTAGTGAATGGAAAAGAAGTGATGTTTCATCAGGAAAACACGCGACCCAACACTGTAAAGATCACATCACAGAAGATCGAAGAGCTTGGTTGGGGAAACGTTCCTCATCCACCTTATTCTCCCGATCTTGCTCCTTCAGGCTACCATTCGTTTCACTCTGTCTTTTGCAATATATATATATATATATATATATATATATATATATATATCTGTGTGTGTGTGTGTGTGTGTGTGTGTGTGTATGTGTGTTGGTGGCTGGGTGTGTATGTGTGTGTGTGTGTATATATATATAGTTGGTATACCTCTTAGCTGAATTCGACAAGCACGTCACCATGAAATTGAAAATTATTTTGAAACTGATACAAGCAGAGATGAAGAGTTTCGTAAATGTTTGCAAACGAAACAAGAGACCATTCAAAGACGGCAAAGGAATATTAATGCAATGAGTGTTGCCCGTATAAATGGTGAAGATTTTATACCTAATACTTACATATATTCAGGAAACAGAGTTCACGTTGGTAACAGTGGAAATACGAACTCCAATTGTCAGTGTTTCACAGGAATGCATTTTTCATCAGAGAGACCATCAGATGGATGTTTTAACAGTTGTTATCACAAAGGCAAAATTTTACGTCCTATCAGAAGAGAATTTCCACCATAATTAGTTTCATTGTTATCTGATCAAAATTATCCTCATTATAGGAATCTCAAAGAAATCATTCGATCATTTAATTCCTAACTATCATTCGCTTCGATTGCTGCGCAAGTTCAGAATTCACCAGGAAACGGTCCACTTTGTTTCCGCCTGCATGGAAAAATTTATCACAGAAATTCACATATTCATCCGAATGAAGACAAACGAAGAGAAAATGCTCAAATTCATGTTGTAGACAGCGCCCAAGAAACAGAAATGACAGCTCAGAACCATACCAATTCAGGTTGCCTCCAAGAAGATAATCTTATTCGTAGGTATAATGTGTAGCTTCAGTCTTTTCAAACACTTCGTAAAATGAAGTACAAGGAAAAGAACGTATTCAAGAAGAAAACCTTGATATGCCAAGCGTCAAATTAGTAACCAGCAGAAATCGTAACACCGACAGAAGGAGATGCAATTTGCCAACAGTCGATGAAATTGCTATTGTATTCAAAAACGAAAAAGGCGAACGACCATTTTGAAGAGAGTTTAAACTATATCTAAGGAACTCTGAGGCTCCTACTATAAATCTTAATATCGTAAGCCAAAATCTTGATCGAATGACATACGTATAGTTTTTCCAACACGGTGAAAGAGGATGGAATCCAAACATGACCGGAAATCGTAATGAGCTGCAACGACGAAACATTTCAATGTTTCAACAGAAAATATATTTAACTGTTGTAAGCGATAAAGAATTCAATCCCCTTTTGCACGGAGGGAAAACTTTTTCCACAGTGGGTTGTAGATTCTCATTACATACAGAAAATATCTATATTTTTTTATGTCTACAATAAGAAAACAACGCAGTGCATTCACAGACAACGTGACAACGTGCATCTGAGACTTTTGTTGTTGCACGTTAATGAGCTCGAAGTTTAGAACAACGGAAAACCGTGGATTGGGTCATATGCGGCAGCTGTAAAGAAGCAACAGAACGCCGGAAGATGGTTCAAAATGACAATGAGTGGAGAAGAAGCTTAGAAGAGGCTCCTTCGATAAATATGCTCAGGCAGCTCCTGCTGCTGTTTGCACTCATCCGCATTTTCAATAATCCTGGGCGTACTGTTCGACAAGTTTGAAGAAAGTTTGACTGAAGACATATTTAGGCATCAGTAGAAAAATCTCAGTATAACTGGCTTTTCGATAAATTGAAAGAACATTGTTCTTGCAAGGTTTGACAGGCCGAGAGATGCATGGCCCCATTGTTGATATGGCTTTCATGAATGCTCAGAATGTAAAACAAATCCCGGATGACATTGAAGTAGAAGCACAACCTATTTCTTTGACAGACAATCAGTGTCGTGTGTTTGATCAAATTGTCCAACAATTGATGACGAACGCCGACATAGCAGACAGGTTTTTCTTCTTAGATGGCCCTGATAGTACAAGGAAAACGTACCTCTACAATGACTTGATATCGCATTTTAGTCGTTAAGGAAAGCGTGTTCTCTCATTTGCTACAACGGACATTGCGGCTGATCTAATGTACCAAGGAAGAACTCTACACAGTGGCTTTAAATTCTACATCACGAATGAAGATTCCATCACAACGCTCTGAAGAATCAAAATTAGCTGACCTAATAAAGATTGAAGAGACATTAATGCTTCCAGTAAATTTATTGATCTACTGCTAAAGAAAATCTATCTATCTATCTATCTATCTATCTATCTATCTATCTATCTATCTATCTACCGCACGAGTGAAAATATATAAGAAGGTTTGAAAATGCAATGGACTTTTAGAGATGTTTATTGACGTGACCGGTTTCACTTTTTTAGAAGAAGATTGTCAAAAGTAAAATGTAAAGCTTTGTAAAAGCTTTGTTGTGTTAAGTACTTGTTATCACAAAAGTTTTAAAATACAGTTCTACATTCTTTGATAATTAGAAAATGTTATAAAACAGTTTACAAGAAAGAATTCAAGAAAGTATCCAAGTATGGGACTACAATAAGTTGAGTTCAATAAAAATCATGTTTGGTTGGTAGTATATATATACACAGAAGGAGATATATTTAAGAATTTACAAAAGGTTGGAGAGGATTAAATGACCAGCCGAAATAAACATTAATTTCGATTGCCTGACGAAACGTACATATGGAATTAAAAATGATGAAGATCCATCAATACATTATAAATAACACTTAATATTTTCCTTTGGATGTTAGAATATAATCGCAAAAGAACACGTGATATACTGAAACATATGATGGTATAGATTAATAATGCATAAAAATCTCCATGCACAAATCAATTTCGTCGTTATTACACTTATCCTAAGTTGTAAAAGAGTCCCTCATAGATAACTACGCATCGGAATAGTCTTCAAGATGGGAATAACAGAGAGCAGTCGACAATAAGAGGAATAGGAGACTTTGAGAGCGCTTTCTAAGGTATTTGAGGTAAACAAACAAAAAGAATATATATATATATATATATATATATATATATATATATATATATATATATATATATATATATATATATATATATATATGTATATATATATGTATGTATGTATGTATATATATATATATATATATATATATATATATATATATATATAAATATATATATATATATATATATATATATATATATATATATATATATATATATATATATATATATATATATATATATATATGTATATATATATATATATATATATATTTATTTATTTATTTATTTATTTATGTGTTTCAGACAAGTGGCTGCGGTCATGCTGGTGCACCACCGTGATTTTCACGTTCCTTGCATGGCTCTTCTCCCCCACCTGACATGGTCCAATCAAGAGTTTTGATGGCACATCTGGTGTATAAGAGAATTTGACACAGCTGCCCTAAACTGCGTCTCATTACGAGCCATTGGTTCGTCTGGTATCGTGGAGAGGAAAGCGTCAAGTTTTGTCTTGAAGACCTCCGCATCCATGTCTTCCATGTATCTCAAATATTTTGGCAGGGCATTGAAGAGCTGAGGTCCTCTGAAACCGAGGCTGCTGCCAGTATCTCGTTCTTATGTGAGATGCAGTGGACGGTACCTTTGGCACCATGCAGTGGCGACCCGTGCGGGCATTCCTGTAGTACTTGATACCAAAGTTTGGCACCAGTCCTTCCAGTGTTTTCCATATGTATATAATTACATATCTCTCCCGCATGCGCTCCAGGGAGTAGAGACCTAGTGCCTTCAGTCGCTCCCTGTAGTTCATCTGTTGGACTGTGGCGATATTTTTTGTATAGTGCCGCTGAATTGCCTCGAGTTCTGCTGTCCGCCTAAGACTGTGTGGTGACCACAACTGAGAGCAATAGTCTAGGCGGCTCAGAACAAATGTCTTCCATAGAGTCAACATGACTTTTTGATCCCTTGTACGGAATGTCCTCAGTATCCACCCTGCCAGTTGTCTGCACTTTGCTGTCAACTTGACAATGTGCATGTGAAATGATGCATCACTACACATGTTGATGCCCAGATCTCTTACTGTTTGTGGTTCTGGGATTGCAGTACCTCCAGGCCCTGTGTATGCCAGTTGGGAGGTAATTGTGGTCTTGTAGCGCAGTACTTGAAATTTCTTTGCATGGAACTGCATATTATTTTGCTCTGCCCGCTCATATATTGCATTTAGGTCATTCTGCAGGCTTACAATATCATCAGGATTCTTTATTGCCTGAGATATCTTTGTGTCATCAGCATAGCTAGTGACAGTGGCTCTCCGAGTGACCGTGGGCATGTCCAGAAGGGCCACTATGAACAGTAGTGACCCAGAACAATTCCTTGTGGAACACCGCTCAATATTTGTGTTTCCCTAGATAGTTCTCCATTTTCTGCAACTGTCTGACTTCTACCATTCAGGAAGTCATGCAGGTTTCGCAGCTTATGACATATCAAGCCATGATCAACTTTGTCAAAGGGTTTTGCAAAGTCGAGATATATCACATCAACATTTGAATGGTCAAGTAACTGCTTCAGGACCCAGTCATAATGCTGCAAGAGCTGCGTGAGGCAGCTTCTACCTGGACGGAAACCATGCTGGGTCTCATTCAGCAAGTCAGTTTCTTCTAGGAACGCAATCAATCTCCTTCTGACAATTCGTTCCATGACTTTGCTAATATGTGAAGTCAGAGAGATGAGCCTGTAGTTCCCAGCCTCTGCTCTGCTTCCACCTTTATGGATAGGACATATGGTGCTTTACTTCAGCTTTTTGGGAAGTTTACCATTTGCAAGGAAACTCTGGAAGAGTATCCGGAGTGGTCCTGCTAATTCTTGTTTACACGACTTTAAGAGGACAGCTGGGAAACCATCGGGGCCAGTTGCCGAATTTGAGCTCATTTCATTTATGGCAGCTATCACATCTTCCTCTTCAATGTCGATGTAGGTAATGGATGCAGTCGTTTTCTGCTGAGTGCTAGTGTCAAAGAAATCAGCAGGATTCTTTATCTGCATGTGACTCAGAGGAGAGGTGAAGACACTCTTGAATTGTGTACTGAGCACTTCACTTATCCATGTGGGATCTGCAGTCAGTGAGAAATTAGGCAGGAATAGGGGTCCTATCTTATACTGCACCGTAGAAGACTCTTTTGCAAATCTATAGAAAGCGTTGGGGTTTTTTTTTATGCTTTCTACTGCTGTCTTCTACTTCTCTGCTCTCTCCTTTTCATGGGAGAGTTTAATTTTGTTTTCTATTTCTAACAGTGTTAGTTTTAATTTAGCCCTTTTCCTATCCTCCAGTTCTCTATTTAACTGGTTTGAGACCATTGTTCTGTGTATCATAGGATTTTCCTGTCTCTAGGAATTCTATTGGCATGTTTGCTGGTCTTTCTATATGGCACGTATTTGGTGCATATGTCTTGTATGGTTGACATAAAATGACTTAGTTTGAGGTCATTGTCCTGTATAGAAAGGCTGTCATACCAGTTTTGATTTCGAGTCTCTCTGTGAATTGACTTCCAGTCCGCCCTGTGGAAATTCAGGTTGGATATTGCTTGAGTCCTCCTGGTGGGGTGGGTGTCAGTGGGTTGTCTAGGACCATACATAGTTAATTCTATAATGTTATGATCTGAGAGGGATGTGGGCGTTATTTTCACATTATGGATTAGGCTCACATTGTTTGTGAAGCAGAGATCCAAAATATTGCTTCCCCTGGTTGGTTGGAGTATCACTTGTTCCATGAACAGCATGTCGGATAGTTATAGCAATGATTTTGCCTGGCTTTGTTCATGCAGTGACATCCCAGAGAGGATGTGACCTTCAGGCCATTTAACATTTGGGAGGTTAAAGTCGCCTAGGAAAAGTATATTGATGTGTTGGTCCAGATTTGTCAGGACCTCTTCTATGCGTCTGAGGCTGTCCTCAAATTTACCTTCCTGCTATGCGGTATTTGGTGGACGGTATGTTGAGTATACAACTACATCAATTTGTTTTATGTGTACTATTAAAGTATCACATACAGAGTTTGAGTGTGATAGTAGTAGTAAGGGTGTGACATCTTCTCGGATGTACATTGCAACTCCCCCATGACTTCTATCCCTTCTGTCTGTTCGGAGTACGGCATACTCTGGTATATTTATCTCCGCATCTGCTATATTAGGTGTTAGATGCGTTTCGGTAAGCACCATGCATATTGCTTGATTGCATGTTACTAGGTCTTTCAAGTATAGGAACTTGTCTTTGCTGCCTGTTCGTAATTGGCCCCGGATATTCAGTAGGAATATGGGTGTGATATCTGTGCAGGGGTTCCTGGTGTTAGCGGTGGCCATCCCTGATCCATCATCTGTGGTGGTCTTGGACAATGGTTCGTGTGGCGTTGACTCTGTACCCTCTGCATCCACGTTAACAGTTGTACCATTTTCAGGGCCACGCTTAAAAAAGCTTGCTGCTCAGCTACTGCAGTTCGTATAGCCTCTGCATATAGCCTTTTTTGGGGAGCAGAAGGAATATACGGACTTCTCTCTTTGTGAGTCCTGTTGGTATTCGGTGGATTTTGTGTACGTAGATTTAAGCTTTCTGGTCTCCCTTTTCTGCGCTCCCGTTATTTTGTTGTAAGTGGTTATATACCTTGTTTAGCTGGTGGTGTTTGGGATGGGCAAATTTGCAGTTTCGTCCCTTTTCCCCTTGCCGGCAGGTACCATTTAAGTAGAATTTACAAATCTGTTTCTTTTTCTTTTTCTCTGTGTGACGTGTTTGGGCTTCAAGCCTGTTTGTTCTGAGCCGCCTAGACTATTGCTCTCAGTTGTGGTCACCACACAGTGTTAAGCGGACAGCAGAGCTCGAGGCAATTCAGCGGCACTATACAAAAAAGATCGCCACAGTCCAACAGATGAACTACAGGGAGCGACTAAAGACACTAGGTCTCTACTCCCTGGAGTGCAGGCGGGAGAGGTATGTAATAATATACATATGGAAAATACTGGAAGGACTGGTGCCAAACTTTGGTATCAAGTACTACAGGAATGCCCGCACGGGTCGCCACTGCATGGTGCCAAAGGTACCGTCCACTGCATCTCACATAAGAACGAGATACTGC
>NC_142929.1:142846033-142971033 GCF_046866305.1 Octopus bimaculoides
TATATATATATATATATATATATATATATATATATATATATATATATATATATATATATATATATATATATATATATATATATATATATATTGTTGAATGCACTTGTATACGAAAATATATCAGAATCTTTAGTCTGCAATGTGCTATGTTAGCTTTAAAGGATTGCTACGACTGTGTCAGGTTTTGTACATATTGTGTTCCTGCTACATGTTTCAGTGTTAGGCATATCTTTCGCAGCATAGTAGAAAATTGTATTTCGTATTTCCATATAAAGCACGTTTAGAAAGTGCATATGACAATGTTGTGTCCAAGAATATAGAGGTAGAATTCGATTATTATTAATCCTTAATATAATTACACAAAAAAAAAGAGGCTATTTTAAGATGGTTGATTAAATTTCTTTTCAAATACCTATAGCATCAAATATATTTCACATGATTTTAAATTCAATTAGATTAAGACATCTAATATTTTGATTAAAGTGAAATTAAATATAGAGGAATAAATACAAACTAGATATGATTAAACTTTGGCACAAAACAAGATATATCAAGTTCGGCATTCTAACAGTATTCAACATTTCAGTCAATTAAAGAAGAGTTTAGAAATTTAACTCTCTCAGACATACGTAATAAATAGTGAGAAATTATGTTATCACATCGCTGTTAGTACACTGACATACGCCATACATACACACATATGAAGAGTATATGTCTGTAAAAGTGTGTATTATCGCCAGCATATCTCCAGCATATGACTGATTAGTTTTCTGTATGTGTATGTGTGAATGGATAGAAATACTTTAATAAATCTTTAATTGTCGGTTACAATTGTTTCTGTATCAACTCTTCTTACAACGGCAATTTACACAAATTTTGGAAATGAAAATTCATGTAATATTTCTGTGTTTTAGTCATTAGCGTGGCACTTCATCAGACTCGAGTAATGGTGATGTCTTGCACTGTGTATGTTTTAGGTTTTAATTTTCGCTTATAACGAGAGGAAACGAAAAGTAAATAGGAGAACGGCAAAGGGATTCATAAGTAGTATAACAACGTACGCGGAGACGAAGAAGAAGAAGGAGGAGGAGGAGGAGGAGAAGGGGAATTTTTACTCGACTCGGGTTCTGTGCTTTCTTTGTAATACTCAATTTTTATACCTTACTGGGACATTACACACACACACACACACACACACACACACACATATGTATATATATATATATATATATATATATATATATATATATATATATATATATACACGACCGGCATCTGTCAATTTCCGTCTAACAAATCCACTCTCAAGGTTTCGGTTGGCCCGAGGCTATATTTAAAGACACTTGCCCAAGGCGTCACGCAGTGTGACTGAACATGGAATCATATAGTCAGCAGGCCATCTTCTTTTCTATTACTTGCTTCACTTAGTAGAACGCTGGAGTACTGATTTCAAGAAATTTAGTTGATTGAACTGACTCCAATACATTTTGGTTTTACTTTAAAAACTTAATAATTACTCTATCAGTGTATTTTACCGAAACGCTGAGTACGTGGTCGTAAACACACGAACACCGTTTACCAAGCACTGGTAAGGGAGAAAACCAGATAAACACACGCACCCCCCACACACACATAGACACACAGACACACACACACACGCACACATACACACGCACACACACATACACGCACACGACGTTCTTCTTTCAATTTCCTTCTACCAAATCAACTCACAAGTGTTTGGTTGCCCGAGAGTATAGTAGAAGACATTTGCCCAAGGTACTAAGCAGAGGGACTGAAGCTGGAACCATGTGGTTAGGAATCCAGTTTCTTAACACGGCCATTCCTGAATCTTGAATCATTTATTTAGCAACAAGCGATCCACACATTGACGTTTCCGTGATGTCGTCTGCAGGAAATTTAGAATAAGTCGTATCTTGTTAACGAGTCTGATCAGTATTGACATTCACCTCCATTTCCAGGTTATTATAACCACCTCTTTTAGCTGTCTACGTCCTCTGGCTTCAACGTCGAAATTTGAAGGAGTGCGTCGGGCTTACTCTGGGTTTTTTCTTCTTTAAATGAGACCACATGTGTGCTAAAGGATTATCAGCCATAAACATATCTCGCTGAATATCTTTACGACACAGCCTGCATCGGACTGCGAAAAATATCATAGAACGTGCACCCATGCATATATCATACATTATATATATACATAGATATATATTGATATATATATACACACACATACACATAAATGAGTGTATGAGTGTATATATATATATATATATGTGTGTGTGTGTGTGTGTGCATATATGCGTATCTGAGTGTATATATGTGTGTATATGTAAGTGTATGTGTGTGTGTTTGTGTGTGTGATAACACAAGAAAATCAAAGGCTATATGTGCATTAGTAATACGAAACAGAAAACATATTTCGTATTTGATGCATTCGGCAAATTATCTACAAGGATTACATATACGTTATCGAGGAAGTTACGTGTCTTAATCTACGTTTAGTGTCCACGATATTAGTGCATATAAATATAAAGGGTAAACAGCTGCCTGTAACTAAGTATATCGTTGGCGGAAAGCTAATAACAAAATGGTTTGGATATAATAACTTAGCAAAAATATTAACATAGCAAACCATGCACACCCCTACATACATATATACACATATATACACAAACAGATGTATGTGTGTGTTTGTGTGTGTTTGTGAGATATAAATATATGTGTATATATATACATATATATATATATATATATATATATATATATATATATATATACATATATATATATATATATATATGTATATATATATATATATATATATATATATATATATATATATATATATATATATATATATATATATATATATATACACACACTCACAAACACACTCACACACACACACATATATATATATATATATGCACGTACATTTTACGTACACGTACGTATGTCTGGAGAGAGAGACACCCACAACAAGAGAGAGAGAGAGAGAGAGAGAGAGAGAGAGAGAGAGAGAGAGAGAGAGAGAGAGAGAGCGGTTAGTCAAATGTGTTGCAATGTAGTAATATTGTCAGTCATAATGTCCGATTGGTGGCACTTGAGTGTAATAATTTATTATAATTACAATGCGGACTAAGGCATCAACTTTCATTTGTTTTGCTTATTCGATATCGCTTTCTACTGAGACCATAAAATTTTGTATATCTTTCTGTGTTTCTTTTTACAGCGCTAAACTTCAATTATATCTGTCTAAGGGAAATTGATATGTTTTTTTTATACTTTTTTCCTTTGTATCGGTTTTTGGTATAATAGTGACGTTTGTGTTTTTGTCACTTTTGTGACAGATATCACTTCATTCTTATGAAAAATTGGGATAAATTATTAGTCCAACGAACACGTCGTTTCGAATAATATATGCTTATTAACTGGACAATAAAACCGAGATATACCATGAATTTATATGTGTATGTGGGGAGTGCGCGCGCGTGTGTTTTTATGTGTGTGTGCATATGTGTATATATATATATATATATATATATATATATATATATATATATATATATATATATATATATATATATACGGAGTGAAAGACGTATGAAGAGATTGAACGCTAAGTAGTAAAATCTTTATTTTGGTGTGAATATATTTCCTAGGGGAGTTAGCTTCTAGTTTTGATGTTAAAGCAACTTTTGTCACACACTATATAAAGCCAAATTTATTTTGTTTTGTTTTGTTCTGTTTTTGTGGCTCTTTATTTACGTCAAATAACTTTGTTAAATCTAAAGAAGATTGACATTTTCTAATATTCGTAGATCGCTTGTGTCCGATCATGGGAATAGCTGGGCGATAGAGAGGGGACAGGGGCTATAATTATATAAACATGGACAAAAACTTATGGAATTTTTCAAACTGGCATATTTGACGCACCCTTGGGAATTATAGTATAACTTTTAGAGATATCAATATATTAACCAACATGGCAAATAAAGTAATAAGAGGAATCTATTGATATATGTTGAAACAGATATCTGGTACATATACAATGTTGTTAATTGCAATTAGATATTAATTATTAACTCTAGCGTGTTAAAAACTCGATATAACACAAAATGTTCACGGAGTGATTTCAGCATAACTTTTATAAATGTACCAGACAAAAATTTATTTTAATTCTCATGATATCACTAGACTGAACTTATTACGGAGATATGCCATTTTGAAAATTATACATGCTGTAAGATTTTTACCTCCATAGCAGAAGAATTAACTCGTCCCAGCTCATATGCTTGTGTACATAGTAACGCATAAAATAAACACTCACACTTTATTTAAGAAATTATAAAGTCATTTTGGAGAAATTTGATTTAAAGTTCTCAGCCTGATGAGGAATAGAAAAATGGTAAGAATTTGTTAAATCCGAAACCTGGTTCCTGTTTAATAATGATTTTTTTAGGTGATTTTAAATGTCTTGCCCGCTCACATTTTTGGTATGCTGCTATATTTCATGTTGAGAACTTCATGAGGTGTCTAGGGGAAATTTCGAACCCGGGTTCGAAATTTCCCCCAGACACCTCATGAAGGCTGGAGGGTATATCAGCCGAAACGTTGTGTTAACAACAAACAAGATGAAGACAAATATCCGTCAAATGTAAATAATATAGACAATTTTCTCATTATCTTATATTTCGCATGTATGTTTAGTTTGTAAGTATGAATTCTACAATTATAAAAAATAAAAATGTCTTTCAATTTTGACCGTTATGGATAATGTACAAGTTTCTATGATGAACATTTGTGCGTGTGCGTATGTGTGCGTGCGCGCATGCCAGAGCATAATTACTTTTATATAGTTATAAACGCATTGAATAATATTGAGAATGAAATTTCTCTCGAACACGTCTTTAGGCTGTACTAATATAATCATCCATTTAAAGAAAACAGTTTCAGTAATATTGTTACATATTTTTCAGTGTGTTGCTCGTTAAAAAATGTGTAACTTAAAAATATAAGTTTTCCTGTTGCGAATAGCATGAAGTCATTTTATATAAAGGCAATGACGATAATTTTACTGTTTTTTAATGTTCACACTGCATATACAATTCTAATAATAGTGCGGGATTGTAAAAAATTATATTTGTTTAAATGCAACGAAATAAATTTGTCATCTACATATTTGCGGTCCTTATATGGTGAATGTAAGAGTGATTTTACTAGCTACCCTATGGAAATAAATATTCAGTATTATGGTTGTGTGTTCTGGTTATATGTAGCCTCCGGTTTTTGACATTATTAAGCATCAAATTATAGGTAATATAAATATTCATTAGCATAAACTCTCGTTAGATTTCCTAATTTCAAGTCATAGGGTTATTTTATTTGTCTGAACAAAACAATACAGATGACATTAAAGCAATATTATGTAACACTCGACTCATTTACAGAATGTTCTATAGAAGACTTGCGTATTCGTTTCATGCATAACTAATTATTTCACAATGCCTTTTCAAACCTCAAAAGAGAAATAAGTATAGTTTTGGTATTTCTGTGAAAGAAAAATGCGCAGGAGTGGCTGTGTGGTAAGTAGCTTGCTTACCAACCACATGGTTCCGGGTTAATTCCCACTGCGTGGTACCTTGGGCAAGTGTCTTTTACTATAGCCTCGGGCCGACCAAAGCCTTGTGAGTGGATTTGGTAGACGGAAACTGAAAGAAGCCTGTCGTATATATATATATATATATATATATATATATATATATATATATATATATATATATATATATATATATATATATATATATATATATATATATATGCAAGTGTGTGTGTAGGTTTGTGTGTCTATGTTTGTCCCCTAATATCGCTTGACAACCGATGGTGGTGTGTTTACGTTCCCGTGACTTAGCGGTTCGGCAAAAGAGACCCAATGAATACGTACTATGCTTACGAAGAATAAGGCCTGGGGTTGATTTTCTCGACTAAAGGCGGTGCTCCAGCATGGCCGCAGTCAAATGACTGAAACAAATAAAAAAAGTAAAAGAGAGCAGTAATTATTTCAACTGTGTAATTGATAAATATTGGACGAAGTAATCAAAACACGCATGTGTAAATATAAGATAAATACATTATGCAATAACATTATGCATAATTAATTCAAACACCTGGTATATAAATATTAGTGTGTGTGTGTGTGTGTGTGTGTGTGTGTGTGTGTGTGTGTGTGTGTGTGTGTGTGTGTGTGTGTGTGTGTGTGTGTGAGGAAAATAAGACAAGCAAGAAAATGCTAGAGTAACTGTATCATGAAATAAGTTTTCCAACGCTTAGTACCAGTTTCAGTCTTTTCGAGTTTTTCAACGAGGAATAAAACAAATCTGAATATTAAGAAGAAAAACAATTAAACTGAAGAAAAAAATTAATGAAATGTTTTGTAAATGTTTCCATAGTCTTCAAATAGTTAGGACGTTTTCCTTTTCTCTCTCTCTCTCTTTCACATTTCTTTTGTGAAAGTTCTTTATTCTAAATATGCGCAGTCTTCTAGTCTTAGATGTTTTATTGACGATAAGGAGATAGATAAATTGGAAATAGATTACAGCACTATGACCCCCCTCCACTGTGCTTCCATTCCACTCTGGAAGTTGTAGTTTGTTCTTCTCTTAGCTATTCTTGCTACATTAGTGACCACATCCTCTTGCTCTGTTAAAATATTGAAGAAAAATTATATCAACATATCTTGTCTGTTGAAAATCCTTATTTGCGCAGCTAAAGACAGCGTTGGATCTAGATAGATATAATGATTGCATTGTTCAATTAAATGAACCCGATTGAAATGGGCGCATTGCATTACCATTTCAAATGCTGTTACTTATTTTGATTTGGATCACCTTATTTCGAGCTGTGCATATAATACTGGACTGACTTGGTGCTTCAACTTAAGTACCTAATTCAACTGAATCTTAATTACTTCTGATATATATATATATATATATATATATATATATATATATATATATATATATATATATATACATATATATATATATGTGTGTGTGTGTGTGTGTGTGTGTATGTGTGTGTGTGTGTGTGTGTGTGTGTGTGTGTGTGTGTGTGTGTGTGTATACCCATTTGGTTCTTGCTTCATTGACCCGGAGGGGAATAAAGACTAAGTCGTTTTCGGCGGAATTTGAACTCAGAACGTAACGACAGACGAAATTCCATGAATCATTTTGTCCGGCATGCTAACGACTCTGTCCGCTCACTGTGTGAGGTATGTTGATATAATATTCTATGAAATTGCCACATTATGGTTGCATATGGAAATACTGTGTGCCATTAAGTCTTTAAAATTTACATAGCGGCGTCCACGAATGCGTTTAATATGTAAATTAGTGTATCCAGTAACGTTGCACCGCTATATGTAACTGGCTATTTAAGCAATGAGTTCGTAGATGAGTAATACATTAGCTGGGTGCATGTGAAGGTGCCCAAATTCCCGAAGTACGGCATATACGCCCATTGCCCATTTTTGCATCTGCGATCTCATTGTTTGTTTTCATCTCATGTGTCGGATATGAAACATCGTAACAGAATCAATGCTGTCTATAATCTCTATAGAATATCTGTAGAGATTCCCTAAAGCGTGAGTACGTAAGTGAAGGTTTATATATATATATATATATATATATATATATATATATATATATATATTCCATCTTATTATTATTATTATTTTTTTTTTTTGCCCAGAGGCATTAT
This sequence comes from Octopus bimaculoides, assembly GCF_046866305.1. Classification (NCBI taxonomy): domain Eukaryota; kingdom Metazoa; phylum Mollusca; class Cephalopoda; order Octopoda; family Octopodidae; genus Octopus; species Octopus bimaculoides. The sequence continues at coordinate 142,853,813 of NC_142929.1, forward strand.
CAGAAAAGTAATCCTAGTGTTGAATATCGCATTAGTAGAGATGAAAGTAAGATGACAGAAATATAAATTAATAAGAAAAGAAGGATACACTAAAGCAGTGTATGACGGTGGGGAATATGATGGTGTAGACGTCGTCGAAGATGATAAAGACGGGTAATGCGTGTATGAATGGTCTTCAAGTGTTGTCTGGTTCCAGACAGACGGAGGGCAATGAGCAAGTTGGTAAGGGTGAAGGTGAATGTGGGTTCGGTGTTGGTAGGGCGAAGTGGAGAAAATTGGAAGTGATAACGAAAGTGTCGTAAGAAAAGGAGAAGTGTGATGGTGATTGATTATAATGACTCATTAAGTGTGAATATATCGCACACATGTAAACCAGGAACGAAAACATATTCATTCACACATATTCACACACAAAAGAGGAAGGCGACATGAAGAAAAAGTTGCATCAATATATATATATATATATATATATATATATATATATATATATATATATATATATATATATATATATATATATATATATATATATATATATATATATATATATATATATATATATATATATATATATATATATATATATATATATATATGTATGTGTGTGTGTGTGTGTGTGTGTGTGTGTGTGTGTGTATGTGTGTGTGTGTGTGTGTGTGTGTGTGTGTGTGTGTGTGTGTGAGTGTGTTAGGCTAGATAAAGTATACTGAAAATTGAAAAGTAATGTTATAAGTAACAAATAAAATGGATGATCAATGCTCACTCTAATATAGGCATCTCTCTAGCCGTGGTTCTTTTCTATAAGCTTTGCTGAGTTCGTGTGCGCACATACATATATAAATAAGCATGCTTACATATATATATATATATATATATATATATATATATATATATATATATATATATATATATATATATATATATATATATATATATATATATATATATATATATATATATATATATATATATATATATACATATATATATATATATGCGTATGTACAAGCGAATTTCTATTCATATATGTATACACACGCGCATACACGCACACACACACACGAATATAGGCTCACGCACATGTTCACGTGTGTACATATATGCCCATACCAATATTTGTATGAATTGATCTTTCGTGTAGCAGTTCTTATTCCACTCAATTGTACTTGTATTAATTCTTTATATTCTTGTCCTCCTACTTTATTTTATTAATCTTGATGTTATTTTATTATTTTCATCTCTATTATTTTCATCTCGTTCACCACTTTATACGTATTATTTTTTTCCCTTGAAACTTTTACATATTTCGTCACCCACCTCAGACTGCAACGCATATTTCCTCTGAGTGTGTGTGCATGTGTGCGTGTGCATGAGAATATATGCGCGTGTATGAATGTGCTCGTACGAGTAGGTTTATATAACTATGTTATTCATGTGTCTGAGTCCTTGTGACCAACCACCCACCAAAGATTTTCTTCATTGCAGCACAACTTTTTCGACAACCAACAGTCGCCTCTCCATCGGCTCTTCTCAAACAAGCACAACAGCTGCAATCTTGCTTCCATCTTCGTTATGGGACTCACTGGCACCAGTCTCTGCTGAAAGACCATTCATACATTATCATCAACAATAATATCTCTAGATATGTGGGCCTCCTTTTTGATATTCGACATCATGTTTACATCACACAGCATGCAACTATATATACATACATAAATGTGTGTGTGTGTGTGTGTGTGTGTGTGTGCGTGTGTGCGAGCTCGCTTGTGTGTTGGGACACTGTATATTCGTGGTTGGGACACTGTATTTCGTTATGACTGTACACCCATTAACTATATCTCTATCTTCCATCGCATTATTTACATAGACGTATTCGTGTGCGAATCGCCATGACTTTCAGTACCGGCTCTGATCTCTATTGAACATCTGCAACAATAATTCTAGGAACTGATATATATATATATATATATATATATATATATATATATATATATATATATATATATATATATTGGAAGGTTTAGAGGTGATGTACAGGAATTATATATTAGAAAAAAATAATAAGGTACTCAGATATCTGGATGGTTGTACATTTACAGCTTTTTACTAATATGTCACATGTTTTTATAAATTAGCGTTTGTGTCTATTCTAGTAGATTCTCCAGATTTAGTAATTATCATTAAATCTGGAATATCTACAAGAATAGATGGAAGCGCTAATTTATAAAAACATGTGACATATTAATAAAAATCTGTAAATGTACAACCATCCAGATATCTGAGTACCTTATTATTTTTTCTAATATATATATACACTTCATTGATGTAGTCAGCGTACAGAAAGGTTGCACCAGTAATGAGTCTTAATTTCTTAATTTCTTAATTTCTTCAACGCTAAATCATACATTCAAAATAAATGAAAGTGGAGAGACAAGTTACTGAAGAGATTGCAAGAGTGCAATGAAATAATTTAACAAAAAACTATATAAATTAATAAAGGACTGAACCAGTGCGTGTGTTTATGACCGGCATAATGCCTCTCCCAAAGTTTAATTGTATTTCTTTCAACACACGTATCCACATCAATTATCTTGCACACGAAATACACATACGAAATATATATGAATGTATATATCAAAAACGTGGAAAAATCATGTTTTAATTATAAATTATAACATTTCTGTGCAATGGTAACAACATAAATATTTTTATATAAATTCTATACGCTAACAGATTCCACATGCACGCATATTTCTAGGAATGGCACTGATGTATGACTCCATATGATAGCCGATACCCGTGTACGAGGTTATTGCCCAGTTAATATTATTTATATATATAAAGAGAGAGAGAGAGAGTATCATGAGGTCTTTCAATGATCACATCCTATCATGCGCACTGACCATTACAAAGCAGCTGGCTTGGGTTAAAATTGATTACTTTTAGATTAGTCATTAATTTCTATCCACAACCACTAATATAACCTCTACCAATCTATCCATCTAGTTATCTCTCTTTCTCTTCCTCTCTCTCTCTCTCTCTCAATCTATCTATCTATCTCTCTCTCTCTCCATCAATATATTTATCTATCTCTATCTATCTTTCTATCTATCCGTCTATCTATTTATCAATTTCTCTATCTAACCTACTTATCTATCTACTTACCTACCTACCGTCTCTCCATTTGCCCTTCTCTATCTCTCCCCCTCTCCGTCTTTCCCTCTTACTCTGCCTGTCTCTCTCTCTCTCTCTCTCTCACGCTCTAGGTCATGAGAAGAGAAATAACATACTTTTTACGGCAAAGGAATGACAGAAAACTGAATATATAAACCCCTTACTAATTATAGAACCAGCTGTTAGAAATATTAAACAACTCTTTGTATACTAAGATGAGCCCAGTAAAATGCTACATTATTTGCTCTCTACATCAAATGGAATAGCACCTCTCATTTAGAAGTCAAAGACAAATGCTGTAAGTTACTTTCTGCTTATTCAATTATGGATAGTTTCAATATTTTGGTATTCACATATTTTGGAGGGCTATTTTATGAGTATCATACACGCTATGATCCGTCGTATCGTTGTTAAGCATCTGATTACGTTTAAGTCATTTTTCTCTGTTGCCCAATGTCATGTCTAATTTTTCATACAGACCTGAACATGGAGACATCAATGTTGAATATTGTTAGTTTAGTGCTGCTCAACAACAAAATCGTACATTTCCCAATGTTATTTGTTTAGAGTACCGTCAAATGATCAACTGAGATTTTAATAAAATATTTGAGTGTTTGTTATTGGGTTTAGTCAGCTGCGTTTTAATAAATTGCTAAGATGTTGAATATAGCAATATGTATGTTATATATCCTTATAAATCTGATCTGGCAGCTAGAATGTCGACAAAGGTTAAATTGTCAGGCATGAAATATTGGAGGAAATGAAGGTCTCTGACTCCTTCATAATGAATGAGTTTCGCAGAGGTTGTAGAGAGACTGAATTTATTTATCGTTTTAAATCTACAGCAGAGGTCGATTTCTTCAGGCTAAACAATAATTTGTACACTTCACATAAATGCATTAATACAATGAACTGCTCTATAAATATTAAATCATATTATCCCGTTGTTCGTAGTGAAAGTGCAAATTGTTTCGATTCAACAAAGGCCACTACTTAAACGAGTGTATACCCTGTACATTAAAGTTACTGAATATTGCAGATAGCAAATGGCATTCTACAAATTAATTAAATATCAAGAAAAATATCGGAAGAGATGTAGAATATATACACTATACTGCCTATAATATTAGTTATCAATCTCACGCATTCAATATTAATTAATGAAAATATAGCAGGACATATGATTTCATAGGTTCTACGTTTGGAAATTCTCTTTTATACGTGATTTTGTAATCTAATGAAATATGCCATTATGCATCTTCTGATAATATTAATGAGAAATAATTGTTACGGCAACATAGTTAAAAACGCATTTGGCATATGTAAAGTAACAAATAGTTTATAGAAACGTTGTTTACTTTTCTTTTGACTTCATAATTCAAACACGCCTCGTTGGAGAAATTGTTATAAGTATGTATGTTTCCGACCATTAGATAATTTCAAGATTGTAAGATATGGCCAATATGTATTCAGAATTAAATGCATATTGATTAATTTTGTGCGACAGAACATACGCTTTCCTTGGTGCAATTTTAAGGCGTTATCATAGCAGGAATCGCAGCGGGAATAGCATATGACATAAACAGTGAAATTAAGAATGTCACAGGGTCAACATCCATATATGTGACGAAGGACAGTTCTCTGAACAGAAATCTCTTGAATGTAATTAGTTTTCTTTGATATAATATAAATACCTTCAATGTGATAGCTATTTAAAAGGTAAGTTTGAGGTCTTCACAGACTAAACGTAATTAATCACCTTAAATTGATTTGACTTGCTCCCTTCATGTTAATACCCACATAGTGAATTACCCTGAATCGAATACATTATATCTAAGAACACGAGCAATATCTGTATATTAGATATATAATAAAACGGAGAACTTTTACCTTATTTTATTAGATAAATAAATATAACGAAAGTTACATTCGAGATATAATGATATGTATGGAAAATCTGAAGCATAGTTAAAGCGTAAAAAAACTAATCAAGTATGGAAAATCATAGTAATTCTTCACAACAGAGCAATTCAGCTAAGGAAGTAGTCGATGATTTAAACACAAGAAAATACATCCTTACTGCATAGGATTGCAATACTAAGAATAACTGAGAATTTTGCAGCAATACCAATAAAATGTAAAATGTCTCCTTACATTGCATCTCAATTGTTACAGGAAGGCATCCTGGAAATTCAGGACATTTATAAGGAAAGAGATATCGATGTAGTCGTACAGCTGTTTCTGCGACTACAGGATTTTATATTTTATTTCTCCTTTCATTCTGATATTTCACTCTATATTCCCTATCTGTTCCTTTTCTATAATAATTCGTTATTTCTAACTCAAACATTTACCTCTATTTAAACATCTCACACCATCTCTGATGAATGGACATACATAATATCACAGAAACATTTATATCTCTTTCCTTATAAACGTCCTGAAAACTCCGCACACACTTGGCTTTGTTATCTTTTTTTGCCTAATATATACATATATATATATATATATATATATATATATATATATATATATATATATATATATATATATATATATATATATATATCAGGTCATTCCATAAGTCCTGTCAGATTTTACCTTTTTTTTTTTAGATTGAAGGAAATTTAATAGTGTTTTAGAATGTCTAATGGAATTAAAAATTATTTTAATGCGTTTGTGTACATTTATCCTAATTACATGTTATTTTACAGAATAACAGAATTAAAATTTCTCTGATTAAATCCCTTTCTAACATGAAAGTATCCAAAGACCATTTAAAGTACACAATGCTTTATGAGTACAAGAAAGTAAACACTGCAGCCGAAGCGACTCGAAACATACACTCAGTTTATGGGAAAGAGCTTGCTGACAATGGTTTGCAAAATTCGGAAGTGGAGATTTCAGCCTTGAAAAGGAAGATCGAATAGGACGTCCAGTTGTGTTTATGGTAAGTTCCTTGAGCCATTACGTGAAGAAAATCCGGTGTTTTCAGTCGAAGAATTGGCAATAAAGCTTACTTCATTCCATACAACTGTTCATCGTCATCTTCGACAACTTGAAAAGGTTCCTAAACTTAGAAAATGCGTTCCTCATGATTAGTCCGAAACCAACCGCAAATCCCGAGTTGACCTTTGCCCTTCTCCCCATACTCGCGAACTCATTTCACCCTTTTTGGATAGACTTCTGACTTGTGACGAAAATTGGATCTTCAATTGAAATGCTAAACATCGTAAACAGTGGCTTAGTAAAAGGGAGAAAACCTCAACCACAACCGAGAAGGGAACTTCATGGAAAAAAGTTTCTTCTCTCTATCTGGTGGGATTGCAAAGAAGTAATTTACTTTGAATTGTTACCACCTGATGCAACAAGCAATGCTCAAGACTATTGTCAGCAATTAGAGGGTTTGAACGAAGTTTTGAAGAAAAAAAAGATACCCGCTTTAGAGAATCGAAAAGGAGTCATGTTTCATCAGGACAGTGCGCGATCCCACACTGCAAAGATCGCATCATAGAAGATCGAATAGCTTGGCTGGGAAAAAAATCCTCAGCTACCTATTTCTCCCAAACATGCTCCTTCAGACAACCATTTGTTTCGTAGCTTACAGAATCATTTCGGGGACAAAATTTATACAAACCAGGAGGATGTCGAAACTGACTTTTCAATGTTCTGCGCTTTGAAACCAAAACAGTTTTACATTGATGAGATTAAAAAGCTTGTAAATAGGTGGAAGAAAGTAATAGACAATCAGTCAAGGTACATTGATGATTACGTTTCAATAGATTTATCATTTGATCACTTGTTTTCTTTATTCAAAATTCGGACAGAACTTATGGGATGACCTGATATTTGTATGCTAATACAAGACCTACGTTAAACTCTTGACTTATATCACTATCGAATCAAGCGTTATCTGCCATTCTTTGGTTCGTCTAAATACCAATACCTTATATATATATATATATATATATATATATATATATATATATATATATATATATATATATATATACATGAATATAACATCTAGTGATCGATGTGTAGGAAGAAAGCTAACGTCAAGCAATCTACTCTACAGTAAATATAAAAAGATGTATCAGGGACAATATTGGTATGTTTCGATGGAGGTTTTGGGGTTATTTTTCGTATCGATATATGATAAAGAGCTGTTTTTATATTTCAGGTTATGCGACCATCGTTGGCGGGTCTACGTATAAGAATGCAAGAGTTAAGAAATAGAGTAGATAAGATCCGGATTACATGTGTTTCATAGCGATTGAAACCTCAAAAATGGTAAATATCCAAACGAGATTTATACTGCAGTATTACTCTTCAAATCAAGGGTATCTTGATTAAATGAATCAAGGTCATTTGATCAGTGGAACTCAATTGGACTGTTTTGGCCGAATATATATATATATATATATATATATATATCTTTCTCTCTCTTTCTCTCTCTCTCTCGCACTCACTCCCTCTCTCTCTCTCTCTCTCTCTCTCTCTCTCTCTCTCTCTCTCTCTATATATATATATATATATATATATATATATATATATATATATATATATATATATATATATATATATATATTAGAGTAGATGAAAGCTCTTGTATGTGATTTGTAAAAACATTTAAAATGATAATAATGGGTTCTGTTTAAACAGAATCCTTGATTCAATAACACCGTTTATAAACTCTGTATTTGGAATGACCAATTTCAAAGACTGTTGCATTTTACTCATAAGGATTGGAATCTTAATAATGGATTTACAAATATAATGACCAATCGTAAAGACTATTGGATTTTGCTCACAAGTTATTGGAATCTTATATGCATACTACTCTACCTAAACAATGGATTTACAAATGCAATATCCCCATATTCACTCTCTATTTCCCATCTTATGTCAACTAACTATTGCTTAATTATCCTCTAACACCGTCTCCGATGAAGGGATATAATAATTATCCTGGAAATAGCTGTAAGTCGTATTTATAAATGTTCTATATTATACACAGCCCTGTTTTTTTTTTTTCACTGCGAAATCCTTATATATATATAAGATGGGTTAGAATAACCACCATAAGGGATAGAAAATATCCAATCGATCACTGGTTTGTTACTTATTACTTTGCTGTGTATGGTTATATTCCTAAAATAATAGGTATAAATATCCATCTCACAACTTTAGGCATTTCCTTTCCATCTGGGAAACAATCAATGTATTTCCGGCATTGCTTCATCATCTTGTGTTTAGGCATTCCATTTCAATCTCATAGGACTAGATGCAGTGAGATAGGGATTCAGAATCCAATTTCATACAGTCATTGTTTGGGCACAGTAGCTCATTCGAGTATGCTTATTCTTTGCATACTTCTCTGAGACTTATACTACTCGGGTAGACTTATTGCTATACCCGAGTGCAGGTGGGCTTAGCTGGAATTTGTTGGAGATATTCGTCCAGGAATTGTCAGAATGTTATGAGACTTTTGCTTCCCTTATGTGTCTTCGTACGATGTTAAAAATTGGCGGGTTAGTTAAGTTGAAATAGTTCTTACGTAACGTTCTGATGTGAGGCGAGTATGGTCTCTGTAGAAGACGGATGGCACGGGGAACGAAGCCTTCTGTAAATTTTAAAATTAATGCCAAAACTATTTTGGGAATGTTGTTTCAATAGTTTCCACAACATACAAATGATATAGCGATCACGGCGGCATTGGAGGGATTATAGTCTGACCTCCTCCTGCCAATACCAAAGATCAAGAGATAACCTGTCTTCATTTTGCGTGTGACTGATTTCTGGGGTGCGTCAATCTATATTTTGTTTCGTATATAGAGATGGGAACGAGTGAATGTGGAGAAGAGAAGGATAACTGCAGGAGACTCACTAGATCGGAAAATCCAGAGGATCCATGGTCACGCTCCGTGAGCCATGTTATCTTGGCTGTTTTTGTTGGTACTCAAGATTATGTTGTTGCAGATAAACAATATTCATATCTTCAAATGTTCCAGTTGAAATTATTTATCAAATGCTTGTAAATGAATATTATATTTAATTTACGAAACAAAAAATTCTCCTAAAGTCGCTCCCATTACAATAGAAATGAGTTTAAACTGACTTTACCAAGCAATTACTTTCATGTTTGCTGTAAATGTGATATACAAACTTTATTTCCTTGTAAAATATATTAAAGAAAAAGTTAATATATCCTATAAGATACAACATGCCATTTCACATTGCGTGATGAATGAAATAATACATATATTTCTTTGGGAAATGTTTTGTGAATTTTTCTAATCATGTTTCAAGTACTATCAAGATATTACAGAGTTACATATCGAAAAAGTATTGTTTTTCATTCTGCTTCAAAATATTTCCAGTTAAGATGACGTGCTGTTAATTTAATATTGTAATTTTCTCATTGTAATAAAAGAAAATTTCAAAAATTGAGCGATGCATTATTCCTTTTCCTTGTATCGTGATGTATACAACTGCACCTGTGAAGACTGTGTGACATTATAATTATATTTGCGAATTTGCCGCTGATTGCTAAAAACATAGCCGCATATATATATATCTCATTCTGTAAATGAGCTTCAGTATAGAAGGAAGAAATAATTAAATATAGTTTTGAATTCGTAAATAGGTCAGAGTCACGCATTTTAAACCTTTATATTCTTTCATTACCGCCATGAATAGGTATACGTAATTGCATGCTAATGTGTTTACATACATATATACGTACAACGGATAGATTTTTATACAAGAATGTATAAAAGTATGTTTACTTTTATATAGAAACTAACACACACTTATACACACAAACACGCTTTGAAACACTCTCACAGACGCACTAAAACACAAATAGACACAGGTACATAGACGCACACACACACGTACATTCTTATATTCCCTAACATTTGTTGGAATTACTCTCAGCACGAGATATTACAGCTCCTTCATTGTTGCCCATTTAATAAAAGAAACTGTTTCAATTCAGTTGTTATTTCAGAAGAGCCTTTACGTGTCTTTATTCTAAGCATTAAAAAATACCCAGTTGGAAAAGTGAATATATTGTTTACATAACAATTTAGCCTAAAGAAGGATTTAAACAAATATAAACACATTTTTTTTAGTTAAAAGTGAACAAAAATACAAAAATATTTACATCCTTATGTTAATGCGCTTGTGTGGTTGTGTGTCAGGATCCATGTGAGGTTTGATGTACTCTTCAAAATTGAAATATTGTGATGATTTCCCTGCAAACATATACGGGTGGAGAATTGTGAAACTATTTTCAACACATACATTACTGGCATATACTTTCCGTTAGATTGTTAATGCATGTGAGAATATGGGAGGCAGTATGTGCTCCTTATTACATGTCTCGTCAGTAAGTATTCTACGAATCATTTAAGACTAAAAGCCGAATCAGCAAAGCATACATAAATGGACACACATATATGTACCTATGCACTCAGACACACACCCATGTATCTATCTATCTATCTATCTTTCTATCTATCTATCTATCTATATACATATATAGATCACATCTTGGAATTAGCGCGCCAAAACGAGGACTTTTGAATTTTACCATTAAGCTGTACTTAGCAGAACCATATGCACGCGCACACACATGGCGGTGGGCAACTCTGTATACGATTCTGATGATTACGGTTCATTACAAATCGGGCTGATGAGGAATAGACAAATGGTAAGAATTTGTTAAATCCGAAACTAGTTCCTGTTTAATAATGCTCTTTTAGGTGATTTTAAATGTCTTGCCCGCTCACGTTTTTGGTATGCTGCTATATTTCATGTTGAGAACAGCTTAGGTCTTAATGTGATCAATTTCTAGCGCATTACTTGTCCACGTTAGTGGTCGACGTTATTTTTTAAAACGTACCTTAATCCCCTGAGATTGCAGATAATATTTCTGAATCTCTTTGATTCTTTAGATGTGCTGATATGACTAATTACCAGATTTTATAATAATATTCACACACACACACACACACACACACACACACACACACACACATATATATATATATATATATATATATATATATATATATATATATATATATATATATATATATATATATATATATACACACACCCACATACGCAGGTGCATATACATATACGCACATATGCATACATACTTATATACACATACACACACACATATATATATATATATATATATATATATATATATATACACAGATGCACATATACATTCATACATCCGCACACATACATGTCCACATACATATGCACGCACATATACGCACATACGTATATATCACAGCTTAGATATACACATATATACACACATGTTCCCTCCTGCACATACTTATACACATACTTATACAAGGACAAATTCATCTCTAAACATACATATTTGACCATACGTGCATGCAAACACATCGAAAGATATATATATATATATGTAGATAGATATGCTTACATATATATACGCATATACACCCATATACAAGTACGTCTCAGCATATATACATAAACACACACGCTCGTATCTGCGGATAGACACATACTTAAATACTCACGCACATACGTATATTTTTGTACACATACGCAGGTATACGTGGCAGCATACGCTGGGTAAACATATATACCCTTTTGAGCGAGTTTTGAGCCTACATTGAGTGCATTAGGCGCAGGGTGTTTTAAAGCGATTTTTAGTTTAAAGAAAGTGTATCTTATAGACAATAAAATACGGGATGTGTGTGTGTGTGTGCGCGTGTGTGTGTGTGTGTATGTATATGCATGTGTGTATATATAAATCAAAATAACCAGCAGGTTATCAAGTAATAATGTTTGCTTTGTTCAATTAATTGAACTCGCTTGAAACGGTGGTACTGCATTACTACTTCATATCGGTTAGGTTATTTTTATTTTCTTCATTTTACTCGGAGTTGGGTGGATAATACCAGACTAATTTGATACCTAATTCAACGTAGTCTTAATTATATATGTGTTTATTTAAATATATATATATATATATATATATATATATATATATATATATATATATATATATATATATATATATATATATATATATATATATATATACTCCAGGATATGGAACTTTTAAAGCATCAAGCAAAAAAAAACTTTTATAGATTTGCTATTCATTGCTTACTGCTATTGTTTAGTGAATAGCTATGCATTAGACGCATTTCACCTGTTAATCAGAATCAATTTTCTCTTTACTTCACATCCATGCACACATTTACAGTTAGCAATATCGCATTAGTATCTGCTGCTGATTTTCAAGGAAGCCTTGTTTCGTGTGTATGTGAAATAAAAATTACACTTGGTTTTACGCAAATCATTATTAGTTTAAGGTTTAGTATACCATACTCAGCTGTATATGAGAGAACTTTCGAGAAACGTATCTCAAATGTATACATTTTATGGATGATTTCATGTGATTTTTGATAATTTATATACAACTGTACACACCAACAAACTAATTACAATACAATCTACTGTGAAGTAGACAACTGGCAGGGAAAACTTGCTATATTTATGATTGCGTGTAAATTATTAACTTGAATAAAATGCATATTATTATAATTATTATTGAGATTATTCTTCGGATGGCAATATGTAATAAAATCAGACAGCTTGAATGAAAAAATATAATAAAGATACGTTCGACAAACCAATAAAATATATACAAATATTCGTTTCCCTCTTTCAAACAATGTTCTGTTTATTTTTTATTTATTTTTTTTTCTGTTCCATTGACTGACCTGAGAAGAAAATATTCTTTCGTACCGTTAGTGGTACGACAGAATAAATAAATACAATACACACACACACTTACACACACACACTTACACCCACACACACACACACACACACACACACACACACGCACACATACACACACACACATATACATATATATATATATATATATATATATATATATATATATATATATATAGATATAGATATATAAAAGGAGGCCCTGTGGCCCAGTGGTTAGGGCAGCGGGCTTGCAGTCGTAGGATCGAGGTTTCGATTCCCAGACCGGGCGTTGTGAGTGTTTATTGAGCGAACACTCCTCAAGCTGGACGAGATTCCGGTACGGGGTGGTGGTGAACTCTGCTGTACTATTTCACCAGAACTTTCTCTCACTCTTTCTTCCTCTTTCTGTTGTACCTCTATTTCAAAGACCCAGCCTTGTCAAAGAACTACATTAAGGGTACACGTGTTTCTGGAGTGCTCGGCCGCTTGCACGTTAATTTCACGAACAGGCTTTTCCGTTGATCGCATCAACTGGAACCCTCGTCCTCATAACCGACGGAGTGCGACGATTTAGAAATACACACACACACACACACACACACACACACACATATATATATATATATATATATATATATATATATATATATATATATATATATATATATATATAACGTTGACCACTAACGTGGACATTCAATGTGCTAGAAATAGATCACATCTTGTGTCTACTAAGACCTAAATTGTTCTCAAAACGAAATTCAGCGGAATTAGCGCGGCAAAACGAAGACTTTTGAATTTTACCATTAAGGTGTAATTAAAAGAACCACATACACGTGCACCTATGACGGTGGGCAACTTTGTATAGGGTTCTGAGAATTATGGTTACATTACGGATCAGGCTGAAGAGAAACAGACATTCGGTAAGGGTGTTAATTTCGAAACTAGTTCCTGTTTTAATAATGTTTTTTTTCGGTAATTTTAAATGTCTTGCCCGCTTACGCTTAGGTATTCCGCTGAATTTCGTTTTGAGAACAATTTAGGTCTTAGTAGACACAAGATGTGCTCTATTTCTAGCACATTGAATGTCCACGTTAGTGGTCAACGTTATATATAAAAATATACTTTAATCCCCTGAGATTGCAGATATTGTTTCTGAATCTCTTTGATTCTTTAAATGTGCTAGCTTCATGGTAATAAATCGATATTAATTAATATATGATTTTTTACCCTATGTTTTAATATATATATATATATATATATATATATATATATATATATATATATATATATATATATATATATATATATATATATATATATATATATATATATATATGCATTGATGTGCACATATATATTATGCGTGTTTTGGGAGGTGTGTCAAATTTGTGTGTATATTTGTGTGTTTATAGTAATGGTTACACCTCAATATTTATGGAATCATTGTCCTGTACTTAACGCTATGAAAATGAAAACCGAATGCTCCTCTAAGTTTGAAAAATACACACCAGGGAATTGCTAACGGGAACTAAATACACTGAACATCATTATCTGCGAAATACTATTTCTTAAATATATTTCTTTTCATTTCATTGGGAATAATTGAATTTGAAATTTTCGTGCCATTATTTTATGTAGAGCTTTAGGGAAAGAATCCAATATACATATAGACACAGATATACCCTCACGCATGCAGATACATGTCACATACGCGAATGTGCTCAGATATGCACACACACACACACACACACACACACACACACACACACATATATATATATATATATATATATGGTACTACTATGACAGGAATTACCTAATTGACAAAATTCATCTTAGCTAAATACTTGCGTGTGTGTCTGTATGTGTGTATTTGAGTGTAGGTATGTGTGTGTCTGTGGAGGCACAATGGCCCAGTGGTTAGGGCAGCGGACTTGCGGTCATACGATCGTGGTTTCGATTCCGAGACCGGGCATTGTGAGTGTTTATTGGGCGAAAACACCTAAAACTCCACGAGGCTCCGGCAGGGGGATGGTGGCGAACCCTGCTGTACTCTTTCACCACAACTTTCTCTCATTCTTACTTCCTGTTTCTGTTGTGCCTGTAATTAAAAGGGTCAGCCTTGTCACACTGTGTCACGCTGAATATCCCCGAGAATTACGTTAAGGGCACACGTCTTTCTGGAGTATTCAGCCACTTGCACGTTAATTTTACTAGCAGGCTGTTCCGTTGATCGGATCAACTGGAATCCTCGACGTCGTAAGCGATGGAGTTCCAACAACTATGTGTGTGTCTAAATCGAAGACTACAGACCCAAACCATCAATGGAATTGTAAAACCTGTAAAACATTCTAGACGTTTACCATTTAAGTATATATGAGCATGTCTAGATATGCAAGTATATGCATGAGAATACATACATACAGTAAAACATACAAATCTGCATACATACATTCATACATTCATATATACATACACACACACGCATGTCTTGTTGATGTTGAAATACCGACGAAGGAGCCTTGAATCTAGGTTAAAATAACTTTCTCTCTTGGCAAGACATCTTAAAATAAAACTGAATGACATACATACATTCATGCATGCATACACGCATGAGCGGGAGCGCACTAGGCCATGCATGTGAGTGTGCATGGCCTATTGTTTAGAGCGTTGCATTTGTGATCGCGTAATCGAGGGTTCGAATCCCGGGCAGAGTTTGCATTGTGTTCTTAAGCAAAACATTTCGTTTCATGATGCTGTAGGCTCATGTCGACATTGTATGTGTGACACTCCGTGCACTTGTGAAGTTAATGGGGACTTCATGGAGAGTGGGAGATATAAATCATTTGTGAATGTTGTTCAGCAATAATTGCAGCACCGCCATTCTCACATTCAAACATACTAACATTATTTCCATGTGCACATATATGTGTGAGTGTGTGTCTATGTTTCTGTTTGAGTTTGTGTGTGCGTGTCTATATTTGTGTGTGTGTATTATGTGTATGTGTGTTAGAGTATGTGCTACCGGCTGAGCCCTCCGTATACTGGACAGTATCAGGGCTATGGGGTCACCAGGAGGACTGGCATGATTGGGCACCGCCCGACGGAAATGGGACACCACTTTCAAGGTCACTTATTTGGCTTCACCGAATTATCTTCTTGCCATTGTGCATTATCTCTAATCATTAGACTGGGATTTCGCAGACTAATTTCAGTGTTGATTAGAATTCTCAGCAAACTGCTTATAAATCCTCGAGTGTCAACTTTAAGGCTCCAAAAAGTTAGGGCCGACAAATTATGTGCTAGTCCCTTAGTGCCGCATCATATATTTTTGTTTGCATCTGAATCCTGCATGGTAAGTTGCTATATTACAGAAAATATGTACTTCGAAACCCATCCAATGATTAGAGATCTCCATTATCGGCCAAAGGCGCGATTCAATTGTCGCATCAAACTGGTCACAACAATTAAGCGGAAGGTCACTCTATAAAGTAAGATAAAATTTAAAGCAGCTAATATTCAAAAATGTACTTCCATTTTTGAAATTCTATTGTATGAATTTAAAGCAATTGTCTGATCTCCATTACATGATGATGGTGTTCTTACACTCCATCAATTGCAGGTTTGTAGGAATGCAATAAAAAATAAACATAACTTGTGACATTTGAATCACACTACACATCGTGGAATCAGGAAGCGATTAAAGAAATCCAGTAGCGCTACTGAAAGAAGTTGTTGATTCTTTGAATGCGAGATGATATAATGTGGTGCAATTGAATAATATATTCACTATATCTAATTAATGGTGAGTTGTGATCGATATGCAGTTTTACATCAGTGTCCAATATTCATAAAACTTATAATTATATATAATTCTGTTGCAGTGACGTAATTCGAAACATCACAAACATCAATATATTTCTTTGAAGCATATGATGAAATCCATTCTACCTGCGTCAATTTAATTTCACCTATGCCGAATATTAATTACTCTGACCGTATAACTAGGACAATTTTGTCAAATACGCTATGTGAAAATTAGAAATATTGAGCAGCGGAATATGGTATAATCTGTAACGTCTGCTTGAGCATATTGATTTAAGCCTTTGAGCATTTAAATCTGATGTTCTCTCATTAGATCTAATCTTATGACTATTGTTTCAGAGTGGATTTTGAATACC
Organism: Octopus bimaculoides; assembly: GCF_046866305.1. Taxonomy (NCBI): domain Eukaryota; kingdom Metazoa; phylum Mollusca; class Cephalopoda; order Octopoda; family Octopodidae; genus Octopus; species Octopus bimaculoides. Next base: position 142,870,969 of record NC_142929.1, read on the forward strand.
GGATGTTATTAGTCTAAAGCAAAATGTCGATTGTAATTGAAATCCGATTATTTCCTCGGCCTATTACATTTCTATCTCTTCGTGTTTCATTAATACGTAACAGAATTTCAACAAGTTGTACACCATATGCTAACATATTTTGGTTAAGTTTAATCTTTCTGCTGATCGAGAAACTTCAATTAAATGCACGACATCCTCAGTGATTTCTTCTCTTTTCTGGTATGCATATCGTACTACAGGCCTAAAGTGTATAAACTGCTCTTTTAAAATGTGTGCTTTTGTTTTACAACTGTAGACTATGATTTGTGATACATTGATATATTTGAGTGCTATTCGTGCCATGTTAAGCAGCCGTACAGATACCCATTTATTAAATGAATAATCTGGGGAAATACTTACTGCAAATTAACATGATCCACGTCCGTTCTTATTGATCACCTATAACAGCTGCGTAAGATATTATTAGATATAACTATAGAGTGAACGTATGTCGCTTTATGATTGCAGGGTATTTATATAATTGTGATCTATCTACAAAATTTATTACATTCGAAATTAAATGTAATATGTATGTATCGTGAAATAGAGAAAACTATTTAGATAATGAGAATAAGGTTTACAAGCTGTATTAATGTAAGAAACATAAGCCATGCTCGGTTTAGGATCACGCATATGAGGAAAATTGAATGTCGATCAGTAAACCTGGATATTACAAATGAAAGTATGATACTACACGTGAAGATCAGCGGGTAAGGAGTTAATAGTTAATAATGGCTTAATTAAGGGAACAGTGCCTGCGATTGTTTTGTTAATAGGAGAAAACATATATCCAAGCGAAAGTATATAGATTTGATACAACTATCGAAAAAAGCATACCAGTCCCAATATATTGATCCATATATTTTCTACTCTAGGCACACAACCCGATTTGTTTTTTTTTGGGGGGGGGGGTGTCATTTGATTACATCGACTGCAGTACGCAACTGTTACTTAATTTGTCGACCCTCAACGGATGAAAGGTAAAGTCGACCCCGGTGGAATTTTAACTCAGAACGTACTGAGACGAAATACCGCTAAGCATTTCGCCCAGCGGTATTTCATATGTCTCTGCGTTTTGTGTTCAAATTCCACCGAAGTCGACTTCGCTTCTCATCATTTCGGGATCGATAAATTAAGTACCAGTTGCATACTGAGGCCGATCTAATCGACTGGCCCCTTCCACAAAATTTTGGGCATTGTGCCTATAGTAGAAAATGATATATTGATCCATATATCACAGAAAAATAACTTTTTAGATATCAATTCAATCCAATACAAATTACATCTCGACGTTGTAACCTCGTGACTTCAATTCCCGGCGTCGTGTAGTGTCCTTGAGCAAGACACTTTATTTCACGTTGCTTGAGTCTACTCAGCTGGCAAAAATGAGTAGTATCGTATTTCAAATGGTCAGCCTTGTCACACTCTGTGTGAGAACTACGTTAAGGATGCATGTGTTTGTGGAGTGCTCAGCCACTTGCAAGTTAATTTCACGAGCAATCTATTCCGTTGATCGTATCAGCTGGGACCCTCGTCATTGTAACCGACGGAGTGCTCCTATATATATATATATATGTATATATATATATATGTATATATATATATATGTATATATATATATATATATGTGTGTGTGTGTGTGTGTGTGTGTGTGTGTGTGTGTGTGTGTGTGTATGTGTGTGTGTGTGGGTGTGTGTGTGTGGGTGTGTGTGTGTTTGTGTTAGTGGTTAGGGCAGCGGACTCGCGGTAGTAGGATCGCGCATTCGATTGCCAGACTGTGTGTTGTGATTGTTTATTGAGCGAAAACTCCAAAAGCACTACGAGGCACCGGCAGCGTGGGGTGAAACCCGCTGTACTCTTTCACCACAATTTTCTGTCACTCTCTCTTCCTGTTTCTGTTGTACCTGTATTTCAAAGGGCCACATTTTTCATACTCTCTGTCACGCTGAATCTCACCGAGAACTACGTTAAGGGTACACGTGTATGTGGAGTGCTTAGCCACTTGCATGTTAATATCAAGAGCAGGTCATTCCGTTGATCAGCTCAACTGGAACCCTCGTCGAGAGAGACAGACAGACAGATAAGCTAAACAGATAGATAGATAGATAGATAGATAGATAGATAGATAGATAGATAGATAGATAGATAGGTACAAAACATTCATTGAAATACCTTAAATTTATGTTAGTATATGCTTAAAATCATATATGTTGTGGACTTGAAGTTACAATGAATTGAATTTAAAATTTCAATGGACACTTCCGCTTCTAGGCAACATTTAATTTCGTTCTGCTTAACAATCATTTTCATATCATATCACTTACTAATTAAAAGTCTCTAATTAAGTGAATTGTTTATGTTAGAGAGAAAATTAAATACTGATTGGAAGTAATTAAATAAGTCTGTGCTAGAATGTTCCAAATGATCCGAACGGTGTAATTGAAATGTGTTTAATTAAGATATATATTAATATATAGCGGTGTCGGTCAAATGTAAGTCTCTACTGAAATATATATTTATATATAATTAATTTTCCTCTCTATAATAATAAAAAACAACACATTTTGATAAACGAATATGTCGTTGTTTTCGAGAGACAAATGAACACGTAAGATTGGAAAACGATAAGAGCGTGAATAGTTTATAAATTTGTTTACTTTTCCTTAAATATTCGAATGATTTTGCGTGTAATTTTAAAATAAATTATGAGGCAACTTTTACTGGCTGAAGATATGAAACAATATAAATTCTATATTTAATCTAAATGAATTCTGGAGTATATACGTTAACGGAAGGGAGGTTTGCAAAGGCTTTTATATTTAGATATGATCTAAGTATTGATTTCGCTTATAAATATAATGATACTCTGATACAAACTGCAGACATGTAACTTGGACAGAAGTGAAGTATTCTTGCATAGAGTTATTCGTAGTCAAAATGTGTCACCGTTCTAAAATATCTATGCGATTCCATAGTACACTAGCACACAGGTCAATAAATATTCTTTTTTCCTCTAGGTACAAGGCCTCAGAATTTTGGGGGAGGGGGCCAGTCGATTAGCTCGTCCCAGTATGCAACTGGTATTTAATTTATCGGCACCGAAAGGACGAACGCAAAAATCGACCTCGGCGAAATTTGAACTCAGAATATAAATAGAGACGAAATATCACTAAGCATTTCACCCATTGGGCTAACGTTTCTTATTTCTTTATTGCCCACAATGGGCTAAACATAGAGGGGGCAAACAAGGACGGAAAGAGACGTTAAGTCGAATACGTCGACCCCAGTGCGTAACTAGGACTTAATTTATCGATTACGAAAGGATGAAAGTCAAAGTCGACCTCGGCGGAATTTGAACTCAGAACGTAACGGCAGACGAAATAACGCAAAGCATCAGTGTGCTAACGTGTCTTATTTCTTTACTACCCACAAGGGATTACATACAGAGGGGACAAACAAGGACAGACAAACGGATTGAGTCGATTACATAGACTGCAGTACGTAACTGGTATTTAATTTATCGACCCCAAAAGGTTGAATGGCAAAGTCGACCTCGGCGGAATTTGAAATCAGAACGTAACAGCCGATGAAATACCGCAAAGCATTTCGCCCGGTGTGCTAAGGTTTCTGCCAGGTCGCCGCCTACAGGTCAATAAATATTAACATAAAGCAAGGTTTGCTCAGGGACGCTCAGACTGACGTATATGTGTGCGTGGGTATGTATGCACACAGTTATACTTGCATACATACACATGCTTATGTATGTCTGTGTGTGTAAGTCTGTTCATTGACGTTATTAATTTCTGAATATACACAGACGTCTAGTCTCTGAGGCTACATGGTTCCTAACGGACATACAATATGGTCGATGTAATACAACGTGTGTTTTTTCAGTTTTCGTCTACCAAATCCATTCACAAGTCTTTGGTCGGCCCAGACTATAGGTAGAAACGCTGATGCTTCTCAATCGTTATGTTTGTACAAGTTCTTCTCTACCTGCGAATCTTGGAATATTTCATTAGTACATGATCGACAAATTTGTTGGATGAAATGATTTGCCCCTGCCATTTCGGACACATGTGCTTTATCATATCTACAGGCCGACCAAGTAAGTTTGGTTTGGAGAAAATTGTGTGTTAGCCTGTTGTAATTATATCATATGTATGTATGTGTCTATGTATGTATGTATGTATGTATGTATTCAGGCATGCACAAAGGAGTACCAAAAACAAACCAGAAAGGATCGCTGTTGGAAAAGGTTCGTTGTAGTTCAGGCTTCCACCGCTAGAAGCCAATTGATGCGATTCTCAGGCATTAAGTATGCCGACCGGCGTCATCAGCTGATATCGTATTGCCACGAGGTACCTCCTTGTTTTGCAGTGCTTCTCCTCTGTTCGTGGAATTTTGTAATGGCTGAAAGGAAAGAACAGCCTGCTTCCGTAAAATTCTGTTTTCTGTAGAGAAAAACAGCAGTCGAAACAGTTCACATAATTCAGACGGCTTACAAGGACTCTGCCATGATCAAAACATACATTTATGAGTGGTTTTTCATGATTTAGGAATGGTCACTTGCCGCTTGAAAACCTACTTCATTTAGGACGACTGTCAAACTCCCGAACAAATGATGAACTACAGTTCTATATTTTAAATATGAGGAATTATGTACATTATTTACATTATTTACATTTGTCGGATATTTGTATATGGCGTAGCGGTTAAGAGCGTGGGTTACTAACCTCAAGATTCCGAGTTCAATTCCAGGCAGCGACCTGAATAATAATAATAGTAATAATAATAATAATAATAATGATAATAATAATAATAATAACATCGAAAAATATCTTAAGAATGAGAACCCAAGATAAAAATTTCCCGAATACACCTGATTAAGGCTGGAAGGTATATCAGTCGAAACGTTGTGTTAACAACAAACAATATGAGACAAATATCCATCAAATGTAAATAATGTAAATGATGACCAGTTCTTAGGTGACCGTCACCGAACAATAGACGAACTTGTTGATATGAGTGATGTATCATGGAGCTCCTGTGAACGAATTTTGGGCGATGAATTGCGAATCAAAGTGTTGCTGAAAGAATCCTGCTTGCTTGCTCACTGAAAATCAAAATCAGTCGATTGAGTGCGTGTTGTGGGGTGAAAGAACAACTAGAAGTTAAGCCGCATCTTTTTTCGAACGTAAAGACTAATCACGAAAGCTGGAGCTATGGAATTTTCAGATGTGGAAGATGTGAAAGAATAAAAGGAGGCCTTACGGGGCATCAATTCCTGCAATGCTTCGAACGCGTCTGAACCGATGCATTGTTTCAATGGAGAATACTTTGAAGGCGGCAAAAGTTTAAACATGTAAGATTATGGGAATAAAACAATATTGTAAAATTCCAGTTCCTTTTAAATACATTCTCGTATATATATATATATATATATATATATATATGTATCTATGTGTCTGCGAGTATACATCTAGTTTGGTATATATCTCCGTTCATTCTGACACAACCTATCTTGTAATTTCGGCAGGAGCACTTAAAGGCAGTGCTCCAGCATGACTGTGGTTCAGTTGCTGAACAAATAAAAATATAAAGATAAAAATGCTTCTATACAGACACAAATGAATTTCATATTCACACTTTTTTTTTTCTGAAAAGGCTCGATTTCCGAATAATCTGCCCCATTATTTTCCTGCATAATATGAAATTAATCTCCTTATATTAATTGTTAATAAACATGCTCCCTGATATCGGTTTCTTCATTCATATTAATAATTTGTGTATTGCCATTCCATTTACTATCCTTATATTATCTCATTATTTGTTATGTCTTTTGCAATAGTTTCCTGCCATTTGATCTGCCATCAGTTGTTTTATTACAATCTCATCGTGTTTTTTTTTATATATTTATCCATTATTTTACTGTATTATTTTATCTGCTCTTTTAGTGATTGAGGTATGGTAGGCGTAGTAATGTTGTGGTACTTCAAGTCACATTTTCCTTTGATAAGATGTAGCCCATAGCCCTTCATAAAAACATTTTCTGTTATAGGAAAAGTAGCGAAACATTGCAAGGATAAGGAACAATAACGATGTATTGGATGACTATAAACATTTTTGCATTTACGTTGGGCATTAACAGCTTTTTAAAGTGGCCGTTCGCAGATTCGTGCAACATATAGATACCTTTAATTTAGAAAGATAAACATTAAGCGTAAAATGACAAATTGCTTATCATGTGGCCGAGAGTTTTGTTTTGTTTATACACTCTAATTATTCTTTTGTGAAAATGACCAAATATTATCACCGGTACAATAATAATAATAGGTGATATCTACTATCAGAACAGAATGAGAATATCAATCCCCTTATATTTGACAAATGATTCTCTCTAAAATTCAGAGAACGTTAGCGAATACAACGCGTCGATGAAGACGGCCGAAAGGGTAAACCAATCGCAAGTTGCTTCTAAGACAACCAAAATAAGAACGCTATTTGCGATATATCAGTTTACAATAATAATTTGAATCTAGACACAAATTTGTGATTTAAAGAAGTTAGGTCAATTGCTTTCATCTACCTCCGGTAGATAACTGGCATTGTATATAATCAACCTCGACGAATAAAAAGCAAACTCGATACAGCAGATTTTGAACTCATAATGTAAAGCAAATTATTCTTTCAATGTTATAAACATTTTACCAGAATTTAGCAATTCCTCGTGTTGGATATTCGGGCAAAAATACGATTTGGTTACATTGATATATAACATCACTTGACGATATCCAGTTTTACGCAAGTGGATAGTGTATCGCCTATATATGATATTTCATGTAACCAATGGATTCGATGGTATACGAAATTAACCTTGCTTTATTTTAGACATTAAGAAATATCGTGACTCTTATTTAACAATATTGATTATTCATAGTGGATTGATTGAAATATACATATTATCGAATTATGTATTAGCTTGGTGTTAACCTTGCTGCGTAGAACGGCCCGAAATCCCGCAATCATCATTTGGTATAACATGCGTAGGTAGGTATTTGTTGAATATTATGCACTATAATTGTTAAACGTTCCTACAATATATATGATATCGACGCTTTTGGCAGTTGGGTAGAATAACTTATAAGGATATTCTTTTGATGTTGGTCATGCATTAAACCTTTGCTTTCAAAGCAATTCGCAGCCACATTAAAAGGCTTGATACATAATGCATTCATCCTTGTAGCATTATAGCTGAACCCATGTAAATTTTTTATACACCTCAGAAATATATTTGATAGCAGCATAATGAGAGTTTTACGTCTTTTACCAGTTAACATTTTCATTTATGGGGAATAACATACTTTAAATTTAAAGGCATGGTAATTTAAGGAATATAGTTGAATATGCATGTTCGTTATGCTAACAAATCAGCAATGTTTTACATTTCATTTTTAATACTAAGATGATATATTATGATAGAGTCATGTATATTATTCACGATACAGTTTCGTCTCCTACTTTCATCTCTCAGTTGTTAGGAAAATATTAAAATATGAGGACTCATTTATCCTCTTCAAAATATTATTTGAAAACGTGAAATTTTACGTTCCTTATGTAAATATTGTCATATATTTTTCTTCATTTGCAAGTAAATAATTATATTACAGATTAATGGAAATTTTACAGAAAATTGCTATCAAAACGAATACCAGCAAAATATCTCCCCCAAACTTTAAAGGACGAATGCTAATAGCAAAACCGTTGGCATGAATTTTGCGATTATGACGTTTCTTTTCGAATAGTTGAATGCGATTTCGAGGTCACCGTGTTAAGTTGACAAGCGTCACCCTTAACAGAAACGGAAAGACGACAATGTGAGAGATATGAGGGAGACTGCCATGAGAATCTTTACTAGCTATGTGTGATAGAGTTAATTTCTTGCATAATTTAACAATATTAGTTTGTCCTTCGGAGACGTTGGCATTGTCAACTACATTGCAGCATTTCAGTAAAAGGCTAGCGATAATTTTCCCGAACAGGGATCGGCGCCGTTCAAAATGTACATGTGCATAGTTCATATGTAACTAGACATTAAACATAAAACACGATGCACAGCAGAATATCAAGAGTGATGTGTAGAATGACTTGTATATCATTACATTCCTTTAGTTATTGAGATTAAATCTCGCTAAGTTCAACGTTGTCTTAGTTTCTTCCGGTGACGATAAAATAAATGACTGCCAAATGATGATTTCTTTCAAATTGATTAAACTAACGAAATGTCAGGTATTGCTCCGCGAAATATAAATTCAAGGACTGCAGTGCAATTATTCCGCTGAAGTCTTCAAGAACGAAAATAGTATATTTCCTTATAGAGAGTTGCTAATAATGAAGTCATCATAATACTCAAATTTTAAATTGATTGAAGTTCGACAAGCAATCCACTTAACTATTATTCCATTTACGCATTAACCCGAGCATAGATGCGATAATCAGTAATGCTATAAATGATATTACTAATCATCTATGCCCGGCAGTGTTACCTAAAGAATCCATTACCGATTTATTTCGGGGGAAATATTTGGGTTTTAAAATATCATCCAGCACAAAATATAAAGTGAAAAATGTTCGTCTGTTATATTTTCTCAATCTAATCTCATTTTCCTGATAGGTACGTGTAAAAATACACTCATACACAAACACGGAGAAAGATATGTACTAGTAATCATATGTATAGATGTATCTGCATAGAAACATAGTGTGATCGTATGAGATTGCACCTGTAAATGTGTATTCCATTTTGAAGAAATATCATATGAAAATATAAGAATTAAATAACATCAAGTTTTAACTTTAAATTAAATCTAGTTTGAAAAATAGCATCTACTTCATAAAGTATATCTATATTTCTATTTATATGAGTGAAAGTTTCATATGTCGGTAGTTATAAGAACAAATACATACGCACTCATCTACACATAGACGCATACACACACGCACGCACACACACAGGCGCGCGCGCACATACACACAAGCGCGCACACACACACGCACGCATAAGCACTTATATATCAGGGGGTTCTTTCAGATTCTGTCTACCTAATTAACTGACTATGCTTTAATCCATTCAAAGAAGCAGACACGTGCCGCTGTTGTTTGGAAGCAAGGTTTTTAGCAAACAGCTACATCATACAAGCTGATATACAATACATTCATAGATACCTGCATACATACATACGTACAAACAGAGCCACAGGTAGACATACAAACAGACAGACAGATAGCTACATACATACATACATACATACATACATACATAGGTAGTAGAAAGATCGAGAAGAATGGAAAAAAAGGAGTAGGGGATTTATTAATGTATTTGCAGTCAAATGAAAGGTGTTAACACGAATTAGGGCGATGGTTCCAAGCAAAAAATCAGGTGGTAAGAGAAGGTGAAAAAATATAGGGTTTTACTGATCAGTATAAGGTTCCTGAACAAAGGTGTTTATTTTTTGTTTATCAGAAAATCATTGAGAGTTTATATTATATTTAAAGCAATTATCCTCGTGTAATATAAATGAAATAATTAAGGCGGCGAGCTAACAGAATCATTAGTACTCCGGAGAAAATGCTCAATGGCATTCTGTCCGTCTTTACGTTCCGAGTTGAAGTTCCGCAGGAGTTAATTTTGTATTTCATCCTTTCGGGAGGCGATAATGTAAGTACCAGTTAAACACTGGGTGTCGATAAAATTTTTGGCTGGTCGGTACGAAGGCGCTGATTTTCTGATAAGCATTAACATTAAATTTATTTCTCATTTCGATCTAATCGACTGCCTCCCACCCCAAAATTTTCGGGCCTTGTACGTAGAGTAGAAAAGAATATGAAATATATCTAATTACAGAAAAAATATGCATCATTCAATAGTTTATGCAATTTTCTAGAGTGGTACGTTCATGATAATTTATTCTTGTAACGAGAAGATTTTGAAGCTTATTCGATTTTTTGGGATTTCTCTGTTCTAAATGACTATAACATTTCTAATTTAGAAGATCCGTATTTTACAAATATTGTCAACAATCCGAATGTCTTTCATTAATTATCATTAGACATTGTCGTTATTTTATAAAACTTATTTGTTATAAGCACGTATTAAAATATCTGATATGCCTCAAATATGGGAAAATTCTTCCTCACATGAAGACCCTCTATATATCATCTTCACTCGTTTCCTTATTAAAGCATAGTGTAAGTCGATTTGTTAGATAACGGAAACTGTTATAATTGCATTATATGCATCCATTGCACAGAAAACGCGTGCAAATTTGAGACTCACATATACAAGCGCACATATAATGCATGCATTATTAATGCGACATTCATATGTTATGAAGCTGCTAAGCAATTAAATGATTACAAAAGTATTAGCAACCTGTGCAAGTTTGGTGAGTTCCCACGTCGGTACCTGCCGCTGTTGGACGATAGGTGTGTAAAATGTAGTTACTGTATGCGATATAGAATCAGATAATTGACTCCATTGTTAAATCAAGAATAGAAAGCAAACGTACTCCAGCATAAGTTTGCTATGCTATACTAAATAAATCTGGGATAACTATGTATATATGAAGCTGATTTGTTCGGAGGAAGCAGTTTCAGATTTAGTAAATATCCAGAGAATCCTGGTTACGATTACAGAAGATTGACAGTTTTTGGCACATTAAGAAATTAGATATAACGGACGAGGTTGTGTAGTGTTTTCTTGCTGACAATTCTGAAAAAGAAAGCCACAGTTTGAAGAATATATGTGTTTTCGCAGATAGTTTTCGCAAAATGTTCGCTACCGTGAAATGATAAAAATCAACATTCATCCCAGTAGCGAAGAATAAGAATATATTTCAAACTAACCAAAATATACTTCGTTATGTGTCACTGTCTACACCATTATTTTCAACTTGCGCAAACTGATGGGTATTTTTTGCATATATCCTTTTACTTTTTCTTTTGAAATTGAGAATGGAATTTTCAGTAATATACCTGCCAATCCTTATCAATATTTATCAGTTTGCAAATATTAAACAAAGTGTTAACGGATAGAAAAGAACAATAGATATGTCTTACAGCTCGTCTCTTAATGGAATATATTTTTCATGTCGTTCTCTATTTTTAGTGACAGCGTCAAGAGGAGAAACGGATTGATTTTACTTTCGAAACAGCTGGATGTTAATTGTGTTAGACAATCCACTCAACTGTTTCAGGTTCAACAGTTTTGGACGCATATAAAATAAAATAAATACTAATTTTCGTACATAACCTGAGTGTATTGAGTATTTGCATTTAACTTGCGGTTACGTATATGTAAATATAAATAGAACAGCATATTGACTGTTTGCAAGAATGAACTTACAAAACTAATCCAGGTTGGGTAAAGGCCAAAGTAAATTTCTTTAGCACTTCTGAATAATTTCAAATAAGCTACACATAATTATTGATTAGTAGACAGTTTGTCTATATAACCATCATTTACTTACTGGTTTATTATGCGTCATGCCAAGTAAAGTATAGAAATAAGATTTTAAATATTTTGAAATAAGATATTCATAAAATGTAAATATGGTTACTCCATTGGGAGATATTCATATCATACTTGTAAGCTGTTTTTTAATTCTTCTATACATATACATGAATAATCTAGAAAAAAAGGGACACATACACAATATTTTAGCAAAATTTTATTCAATAGTGATAAGAAATACATCTTTATGTATTTGGTTACACATACTTTGCTATGTGCTGTATTGTATATCATGGAAGATGTTGACACTCATATGTCAACTGTATGTAAACATATTTATATTCATGAGTTTCTCACAATATTTAGTTGAATAGGTATTGTGTGTGTGTTTGGGTATATATATATATATATATACGCATGTATATGTATGTACGTATATGTGTATGCAATCATGCATAAATGCAGACACCTATCTATCTATCTATTTATCTCTCTCTCTCTATCTCTCTCTCTCTCTCTCTCTCTCTCTCTCTCTCTCTATATATATATATATATATATATATATATATATATATATATATATATATATATATATATATATATATATATATATATGTACTGTCTTTTATTATTTTACTTGTTTCAGTCATTTCACTGCGGCCATGCTGGAGCACCGCCTTTAGTCGAGCAAATAGAACCCCAGGACTTATTCTTTGGAAGCCTAGTACTTATTCTATCGGTCTCTTTTGCCGAATTGCTAATTTACGGGGACGTGAACACACCACCATCGGTTGTCAAGCCATGTTGGTGGGACAAACACAGACACACAAACATATACACACATATACATATATACACACACACACGCGCACACACACACACACACACATATATATATATATATATATATATATATATATATATATATATATATATATATACGACGGGCTTCTTTCAGTTTCCACCTACCAAATCCACTCGCATAGCTTTGGTCGGCCCGATGCTGCAGTAGAAGACACTCACCCATGTTGCCATGCAGTGGGAATGAACCCGGAACCTTGTGGTTGGTAAGCAAGCTACTTAACACGCAACCACGTCTGCGCCTATATATATATAGAGAGAGAGAGCGAAATACAGAATGGGACAAGAACGCAAAACATCCAGGCAGTTAGCTGATACAAAAAAAGAAACAAAACATCCAGAATGACGATACAAAGAAAACAAAGACGGGTCGTTCGGAGTTTTTCTTTCTTCAGTCGAGATCCAGATTATCCTTGCAATTTCGGCTGGTTACAAATTATAACCGGGTTTACAAATTATATCTAAATAAAACATTCGTTGCATTATTTGCTCAGTGGAAAAATATTGTTTCTGTTTTGCTCGAGAAACGTTGGAAAATTCAGTAACCTGAAATAATGAGTTTTTATTCAAGAACAACAATTTCAGGGGAGTGGGTAAGTCGATCCCCTATGTTCCAGTGCTTAACTGTTTCGCATTCTATTGACCCTGAAAGGATGAAGAACAAAGTGGCCATCGGTGAATTTAAACAGAGGATGAATAGATGAACGGAATACTAAGCACTTTTCTCGACATGGTCACGTTCCTCCTGTTTCGCCTCTTTAAAATTGGGAATATTACAAACTGTTTTTTGTCTAGTAAATAAGCAAGATGATATCCAGTAACGTATGAGAAATTTTCAGAATCATTTTCTGAAATCTCCGACTATTACTAACAATCCTGTGAAAACCTATAGATAAAATATTAAATTAGTCAAATTCAGGACAATGAAACTGAAATACAATTAATTTCGAAACCATAAAATCTTCTGATTTGTGCAAAATCCCCTCTGTTGATTAGAAGACAGAGAGGTACTTAATAATCTACAGCTACCACTGCACAACACTGTCTATAATATAAAGCTTATCGATAAACTAATTGCATTCTGAATATGCCCTTTAAATTGAAAGGGAAAATTTAAACTTATGTATTATTAAATCGTTGTTATGTGATGTGCCATTACTTAGAAAATCATCCACCATCAAATCCTATAGCAAACGAGAGAAAACTATTCCTAGAAGGATGTGACTGCACAAAAAAAGAGAACTCGACACATTATCTGTCGAATTAGAAAGTTCTCTGATCCAGCCATTTTCGTATTTATGCATTTATGAAAACGAGAGAATATGCATCTAATTCCGCGAGTGAATCGAATACCACAAATAATAAAAAGATGCCCTAATTATACACTACGAAACATTCCGTCTAAACTGAGTTTAAATTCGATTACAGCAAAACTGCTGTAGCATCAACAACATTTAGATGGAATTTAACTAAAGGAGTGTTTAATTTTGGAAATAGTTATAATTTACATTTTCATTCATATTGTGAGCACATGCATTGTTTGTACAGATTTCAGAATATTACATACAGAACAGTGTTGTTTAGTCCCGTTTTATCCATTGAACACATTAGAACTAGGATACTAAATTACTAAATTGCTTTGAGGATAAGTATAAAGCGTATATACAAAATACAACATTTATATATTTTTTCAGCAAAAGTAACCAACGTGCTTTCTTAAAAAGTTGTTTGAAAATTGTGATCAACGTGACTGCCTCTTTGCATTGTTTCATGTTGAATGACAAGTGGTGAAAAAGAAAGCACTTTATCCAAAAGACTGAAGTACATAATATGCTTCTAATATGCAAATTAGGTATTTCAAAACATTAGAAAAATATCATGAAATATAAAATTAAACACAATTCCCTTGGCTATAAATCAGAGTTACTGTTCCAAGAACATGAAAAAGTTTAGCATATGTGTGTATACACGCACACAGACACACACGCACACACACACACACACACACTCACACACACACACACATATATATACATATATGGAATTTAATGAAATGAAGCTAAGGGTACAAAATTTACCGTTTCATATTATAAAATTGTTTGACTTTTGTATAGTATATTTCTTTTGCACATCAATCATCGTGGATTTTAGAAAAGAGCAACAACAAAAATTATATGTACAAGATCTGTTTATTTGTCAGTGAGTGCCCAGTTAAAATCTGCATTTCAATCAAATAAATTTGAAGCTCAAGCTTTGATTTTTAAATGAGATGACTTTGCATGTGTCTGAGGTTTTTAATCGATCGGAATTTTTGTTTGATCTTTGATGTGAAGAATTGATCGAATAGAATTTATTTCGATATATATCATGTTGTCAGAGTTAAGAGTAATCCAATATTTCATAACACAAAAAATGTTAACCAGTCTTTTTCACTGCTCTTTTGCTTTCCCCAATGAAATCGTATCCAGTATGAACATAAGCAAATTTAAAACAGCCAAGTGTTCCATGAAAATACGATACAAAAGAAAAGAAATGATTATAAGGCTGTTTAACACTAATCCTGCTCAACACGATTTACGAATGTCTATCTTCGTGTGTACGCGTGTGTATATGACGAATTGTTAGAAGATTGTTTATAACAAAAGTTTTTTTTTTCTTTGTAGCGAGAAGTTCTCTAGAACCGCGATAGTAACTACAAACTTTCGTGCTGGGTGAAATTTTTAACGGCAATTTGTTCAAATTCCAGCGATATCGACTTTGCCTTTCATCCATCGGGGTCGATATTTTAAGAACCAGTCGATCACTGGGGTTGATGTAATCAAATTAAACCACCCCGAAAAATTGATGGCCTAGTGCCGAAATTTGAAGCCAGTATTAACGGCTGTAACATCGTTATTGATACTTAGGAGTACTGAGAACAATTAATCTCCCGTGGACACTAACACTTAATGAGTACAAATGTGATGACAACGGCAAAATAAAATCGGCGTCTGCCACAAATATAACATCACGGATTATTGCAACAACTATTATTACTATTAATAATATTATTGTCTCCTGTAATCAAAAGGCAAAAAAGCCTGAAGTCTGGGAGAAGGTTTTAGTCTATTACATTGACCCAGTGCTCAGCTAGTAATGTAATTATTTTAATGATCCCGAAAGTGTGAAAGGAAAAGTTAACCCTGGCCGATTTTGTACCTAGAACGTATAAACGAGGGAAATGCCGCTAGTAATTCTGTCCATTGTTCTAACTATTTTGCAATCTGACTTGCTATTATTATTATTACCATTATTGATTTGACTCACGTACAGTCTTATTCCTGTTAGGATTTATGTGAGTTGGATTTATATGATTTAATGTTATTGCCTTTAATATTACGTATCCACAAGTTTACAGCAGTCTTTCAAGTGCATAAAACCCTCCTGGTAATCCTTGCAGTCCCAAAGAAACAACTCTACAAGGCATTTTCTTCCCTTCTCCCTCAGCCATTTATTTATGTTTTTTTAACTCTCCCCAACGCGCCAATTATTATAGCTAAAACCTCTACAGTTCTCATACCCCAAATGCTTCCTATTTCAATTTTAAAAGGATTGAATTTTTATTTCTTTTTCGTACTCTTTCTTTTCGATCCTGTAATCGAACGTGGATCAGAGTTCCATTAGTAAGCAAATTCGGTTTATCCTTAACTATAATCCTTGTGTTCGGTATAATAACTTCTAACTTTTTCTCCGTTTCAATAGGACATTTCCACAACATCTTGCATTTTTTTCGACTCCAGTACTCTTTTGACTCCATGCTTTCACCACATGTTTCGAGCTTCAAAATCCTCATTTCTGGCAAAGTTTCAAGTATTAATGTTTTACCAAAATCCACTCATTAGGCTATGGACGGTCCGGGGCTACAATAGAAGACACTCGTTCAAGGTGCCACGCAGTGGGACTGAAATGAGAACCATGTGATTTGGAAGCCATCTTCTTTGAAATTTATTCGTCAAAATATTTTGCTTTCAACTGACTTATTCAAATGTCTTATGTTTTTTAACGTGATTTTCTCTTTCATTCTATACTTAAATATTGCTTCATTTCTGTACAAGTATTTTAAATTTAATTTATGTTTAGGATATTTCTCGTTATTGTACATCATTCACAAATCTGAAAAGATACTTCGAGTTAAAAAGGTCTCTTTTCCACACACATGCATTTTCAGATTTTGAGGGGAAAAAAACTATTCATTATATCGTATTAGAAAATTAAGTTCAACGTATTCACAAAAGCTTCTAGAAAATATAAATACTTGCTTAAATTTTTAGTTTATAGACTTCCATTTATTTCAAAAGAAAAGAAAGGAACAGTTGAATAATACCGCTATGTTAATTCTAAGAAATTATACTAGTTTTATTTCTAACATATAATAGCACTTAAGAAGAATTTGGTTAAAATATTCTTGCATAATTTCTGATAGACATCTGGAATTTAAATTTTAATGTACAAAGAAACACTTTTTCTTTCAAATTCATTCCCGAAGCATTTCTTCTCACTGAAATATTCAGACTAAAATCAATAATCCCCTCCTATTACATATGACAAGATAGCATGCATTTAATTATTTGACGTTTCTTAATCATAGCATAATTTGAAATATGCAACGACTTCAGCTTTCAAACATTTTCGAGCCTTTTTCAAAACCTACTTCAATGAAGTTATTATATAACGTAATTACGTTTAATATATCGCTTAAGTATTTCAGTACATTGAAAGGGACAGATCAATCGCATGACGTTTCTTTATGATAAATAAGGCATCCATGGGTTGACAGCTAGCTGACGTGAAATATAAAAATACATTTTTGGCATACGGTATATTGTTACTGGAACATATTTGAATAGTTCTTTTAAAAGCAGCATTTGGGACCGACACGACAGGATAATTAGAGAATGTTCCAACTGAAAACAATTCATTTCAAAAATATAAATTTGGTTTAGAATACCAGAAAAAAGATTTCAGAGACATGACTGTCATTTTAATGAAATTTATTGAAAAAGAATATTCACATGAATTTTGAACAAAAGTATTCCATTTTTTATATAGAATGTACGTTGTGTGTATCAAGCAAAATATATGCGTACATAAAGAGATATATGCACGCACGCACACACACACATCCATACACACACAGAGAAACACACATACACACTCACATTTGCACGCAAATACACACACGCAGATACACATACACATATGAAGGTATTGTTATGTATGCATGTATGTGTATGTGTATATATTTGTGTGTGTGTATGTGTGTATTCGCATCTCTCTCAATCTCTCTTTGAATATATATATATATATATATATATATATATATATATATATATATATATATATATATATATATATATATATATATATATATATATATATATATATATATATATATATAAATATATATATATATATATATATATATATATATATATATATATATATATATATATATATTACATACGTGTATGTGTGTTTACCTATCTATATGTGTATAAAAAAAATTCAGAAAACAAAATGACAATATACAATTTCAATCCATTTTTTTCAATTCTAAATTTCGTAATTTGTTTTTCGTACGGATAGATAAATGAAGCCCATATTGGCGTAATATTTCTCCTAATACACAATAAAGCATAAGCACTCATTCCTGTGATAAACAAAATATTCATAGCATCATACCTAAATATAATTCCAACAAACATACATTTAATACAAAAGTATTTAGTAGGAGAAATAAAAATGTTGACTGAGAAAATAGGAAAATGGTATTATAAGTTTTCAATGATCTGTTTTTTTAAATACATCAGTCAACAACAATTCATATAATATCATAAAATGGTGATTAGCTGTATAAAACTATGCAGCATTTAATTGGTTTTTATTGGGAGGTGAGCTTCCACGAAAAACATGTGAAGGAATAATTGAAGATATTTACCAAAGCAAAATTTGTTATCAGCGTGATAGCTATATGAATTAAATGAATGAAAACCGAGTAAATACATATATGCGACATAGTAACACATGCGTTGACGTAACAATTGCCGAAGCCAAGGGATTTCTTACGAAGAAACTCATAAGATTTCATTCCGATTACTTGAAAATTATTATTTAAATTGCAAGAAAATTATAAGTCAGGGGAAGGTTATTTATAAGTAGCGTAAGTAGTTCTATTCCACAGAGTGATTAATGACTAAATTTTGTCTTTCACGGGAAGGGTTAAACTCGTAATTTATGATGGAAAAGATCAACGATAATTTTATATGAGAAAATTGTATTTTCTTGCATGTTATGTATTACATAAGAATTTTAGTTCAGCGAATCGACCACGAAACATTTTCAGCCGAGTACTTTTTCTATCGGATACTTTTTTGTCGAATTGCTAAGTTACTGCACCGGTTGTCAATTAGCGACGGGGAAGAGAGACACAGAAGCATCTGCACACACACACACGCATTCACACGCATGCACAAATAAAGACACCCACATGTATAAGATGGGATCCTTTTAGTTTTCGTCTACCAAATCCACTCAAAATGCTTTGGTCGGCCCTAGGTACAATTTTGTAGGACAGAACCCGCAACAATGCGGTTCTGAAGCAAAATATTTCTTCATAACCAGACGGGGAGAAAGAGAGACACAGAGAGAGAAGCTAGCTAGCTAGACAGACAGACAGACAGACAGGCAGATAGATAGATAGATAGATAGATAGATAGATAGATAGATAGATAGATAGATAGATAGATAGATAGAACCAAACAGACATAGCCCCTAGTTGAAAGTGCGTGTCACATTGTAACATGTTCAATAGTTGCTGCTGTAATTTTTTTTGTGAGTAATGCAGCCGCAAACTATTATCGACACCGGCTCTCGGCCTGTCGTCATATTAATTCGGAGGTAGGTGGGAGACATTGTGTTCAGAGGGAGACTGGGCAACACTAGAACCAGGATGCTACTGATTCGTAGTATATATAATGCCTACATACATATATATATATATATATATATATATATATATATATATATATATATATATATATATATATATATATATATATATGTATGTATGTATATATATATATATATATATACATATATATATATATATATATATATATATATATATATATATATATATATGTATGTATATATATATATATATATATATATATATATATATATATATATATATATATATATATATATATATATATACATATATATATATATATACATACATATATATATATATATATATATATATATATATATGTATATATCTATATATATATACATATACATACATACATACATATATATACATATATGTCATTTTATGTCAACCATACAAGACATATGCACCAAATATGTGCCATATACAAAGACCAGCAAACATGCCAATAGAATTCCTAGAGGCAGGAAAATCCTTATGAGACACAGAACAAAGGTCTCACACCAATTAAATAGAGAACTGGAGGATAGGAAAAGGGCTAAATTAAAACTAACACTATTAGAAATAGAAAACAAAATTAAACTCTCCCATGAAAAGGAGAGAGCAGAGAAGGAGAAGAGAGCAGTAGAAAGCATAAAAACAAACCCCAAGGCTTTCTATAGATTTGCAAAGGAGACTGCTACAGTACAGTATAAGATAGGACCCCTATTCCTGCCTAATGGCTCACTGACTGCAGATCCCACATGGATAAGTGAAGTGCTCAGTACACAATTCAAGAGTGTCTTCACATGCAGATAAAGAACCCAGCTGATTTATTTGACAATAGCACTCAGCAGAAAAAGACTGCATCCATTACCTACATCGACATTGAAGAGGAAGATGTGATAGCTGCTATAAATGAAATGAGCTCAAATTCGGCAACTGGCCCCGATGGTTTCCCAGCTGTCCTCTTAAAGTCGTGTAAACAAGAACTAGCAGGACCACTCCGGATACTCTTCCAGAGTTTCCTTGCAAATGGTAAACTTCCCAAAAAGCTGAAGGAAGGCACCATATGTCCTATCCATAAAGGTGGAAGCAGAGCAGAGGCTGGGAACTACAGGCCCATCTCTCTGACTTCACATATTAGCAAAGTCATGGAACGAATTGTCAGAAGGAGAATGATTGCGTTCCTAGAAGAAAATGACTTGCTGAATGAGACCCAGTATGGTTTCCGTCCAGGTAGAAGCTGCCTCACGCAGCTCTTGCAGCATTATGACTGGGTCCTGAAGCAGCTACTTGACCATTCAAATGTTGATGTGATATATCTCGACTTTGCAAAAGCCTTTGACAAAGTTGATCATGGCTTGATGTGTCACAAGCTGCGAAACCTTGGCATAGCTGGTAAATTAGGAGAGTGGCTGCATGACTTCCTGAATGGTAGAAGTCAGATAGTTGCAGCCAATGGAGAACTATCTAGGGAAACACAAATATTGAGCGGTGTTCCACAAGGAACTGTTCTGGGGCCACTACTGCTCATAGTGGCCCTTCTGGACATGCCCACGGTCACTCGGAGAGCCACTGTCACTAGCTATGCTGATGACACAAAGATATCTCAGGCAATAAAGAATCCTGATGATATTGTAAGCCTGCAGAATGACCTAAATGCAATATATGAGTGGGCAGAGCAAAATAATATGCAGTTCAATGCAAACAAATTTCAAGTACTGCGCTACAAGACCACAAGTACCTCCCAACTGGCATACACAGGGCCTGGAGGTACTGCAATCCCAGAATCACAAACAGTAAGAGATCTGGGCATCAACATGTGTAGTGATGCATCATTTCACATGCACATTGTCAAGTTGACAGCAAAGTGCAGACAACTGGCAGGGTGGATACTGAGGACATTCCGTACAACGGATCAAAACGTCATGTTGACTCTGTGGAAGACATTTGTTCTGAGTCGCCTAGACTATTGCTCTCAGTTGTGGTCACCACACAGTGTTAAGCGGACATCAGAACTCGAGGCAATTCAGCGGCACTATACAAAAAAGATCGCCACAGTCCAACAGATGAACTACAGGGAGCGACTGAAGGTACTAGGTCTCTACTCCCTGGAGCGCAGGCGGGAGAGATATGTAATAATATACATATGGAAAATGCTGGAAGGACTGGTGCCAAACTTTGGTACTACAGGAACGCCCGCACGGGTCGCCACTGCATGTTGCCAAAGGTATCGTCCACTGCATCTCACATAAGAACGAGATACTGGCAGCAGCCTCGGTTTCAGAGGACCTCAGCTCTTCAATGCCCTGCCAAAACATTTGAGAGACATGCAAGACATGGATACGGAGGTCTTCAAGACAAAACTTGACACTTTCCTCTCCACGGTACCAGACGAACCAATGGCTCGTAATGAGACGCAGCTTAGGGCAGCTATGTCAAATTCTCTTATACACCAGATGTGCCATCAAAACTCTTGATTGGACCATGTCAGCTGGGGGAGAAGAGCCATGCGAGGAACGTGAAAATCACGGTGGTACACCAGCATGACCGCAGCCACTTGGCTGAAACACATAAATAAATAAATAAATAAATAAATAAATATATATATATATATATATATATATATATATACATATATATATATATATATATATATATATATATATATATGTACAAAAGTACATGTCAAGTTATAAGACTCAGTGGGATAAAAATATCCGAGATTAGACTTGTTGAATACCTAACAATATAAGCAGATATATATTTATATATTATTAATATTGTAAAAAAAGTATAAAAGCGAAGATTGAGATAAGATAAATATCATTTTAATAATACAATGACAAAATCCGACGTACAATTGTTTCAGTTCTTTATCTGCACTATAAAATCAACCAATCATAATTTAATTTAACTAAATCAATTTAGTTAATTGCTACGAGAGAGAATATCTTCAGAAAATAATTTACAAGGAAGTTCATCAAACTTAAAATGTAATGAAACTATTACGAAGGAAGAATACAGTGTACCATTAAAGTTAAAAATATATACATGAATATTCTGTATTCTTCCTTTTTAATTTTCTCATTATGTTTTAAATCTGATAAATTTCTTTGTACGTCCTTTCCTGTAGATATTCTCACTTGTAGTAATTAACTAAATTGGCTTAGAAATAATAAATTTCTAAAATCCTTCAGGTATATGAAGTATGTAGCAGGATAAAGTATAGAATGTTGTCAACGTAATGTGATAGTCCCATAAAAGGGAAGAATGCTACTTTTATTTAGCACTGGGAATCACCAGTTCTTGTTGGTTTTGACACATTTCCTGCGTCCTTATATTGTCAAAGGGAAAACAAGTACCTTCACAAAGCAAAACCAGCATCCAGAGACTAGTTTCAGAGGCATTGTTCATCATTAGCCTGGAGTAGCATGGCTTGCTAGCTGTCGATGCTGCTACTGCAGAAATCTCTCTGAGAGATTTAGAAATATATTATTTCTAAACATAAGGACACAAGAAATGTGTCAAGTCCAACAGGAAACGGTGCTTCCTAATACTAAATAACAGTAGCATTCTTCCCTTTTATGGGACTGTCGCATTAAATTGACAACATGCTATCACTTTAAATTGCTTTATTAAATTCAATTCAATTTAATTGATCTTATGTTGCAAGTGAGGAATTGAAACAATTGAAGGTCTGGGCTTGTCAATATATTAATATTTTAAAATTAATCTTATCTCCATTTTTTCTCTTGGTTTTATATATATATATATATATATATATATATTAATAACAGTAACTGTAACTTCGTCGGTCACGACAATGAGTGTTCTAGAACGACGGAAAAGTTGCATGCAAGAGTCTTGATGTATGCGTAACTTTACCGTAGTTTTCGGAGAGATTTAGTGTGATACAGAATGTGACGATGCTGGCCCTTTCAAATACAGGCACTACGAATTTTTCCTAGATGATTGGACTGGAGCGGCTTGATCAAGGATACATTGCGCTGCCGGGTATATATATATATATATATATACATATATACATATGTGTGTGTGCGTCTGTGTGTGTATAAGGCGAACTTAACACAGAGACGCATTAGTTCACATTTTTCTCCAGTTGTCTTTTTATAAAACGCATTTAACGAAGTAGTTGAAAGTTTTTGAAATTCTGTATTGTTCTTAATGTTCGAGCAAATTCTTTGTTAGAAAGTCTCTCAATAAGCGATGACTTTCAAACTATATATCAGAAAATGCGCACGCAACATTCTCTCGTTATATCATAATATTCTTTTCTACTTTAGGCACAAGACCCGAAATTTTGGAGGAGGGAGCCAGTGGATTAGATCGCGCCCAGTACGCAGCTGGTAGTTAATTCATCGACCTCAAAATGATGAAAAGCAAAGTCGACCTCGGTGGAATTTGATCTCAGAACCTAAAGACAGACGAAATACCAATAAGCATTTCGCCCGGCGTGCTAACGTTTCTGCCAGCTTGCCGCCTTGTTACAACCATATATTAACGACTATAATATGAAACACAAATCCGCTCCCACTTAATTGCAGCCAATACGCTAAGCTATTTTGTTTCAATTCCTTTTTTTTTTATTTGCTACGTAAATTATTTTTATTCTTTATAATCTGGTAACATTTACATTTGATATCTAGAAGTTCAAAAGTGTATTTCTTATTCTGTTAGAAGCAGTATTTGAGTTGACATTACCTGAAACGCAAGATATACTCAACCAGTAACGGGATAAAAATGTTTCTTTGTGTCTGATAACTGGAATTTGCTAAATATCTGGCGATAGAATCTGATATTATTGCGTCTCGGTCGTTTGTACTATTCAGAATTTGAATACTCTTTTTTTTACTCTTTTATTTGTATACATTTGACTGCGGCCATGCTGGAGCACCACCTTTTAGTCGAGTAAATCGACCCCATGACTTATTCTTTGTAAGCCTAGTACTTATTCTATCGGAATATTTTGCCGAACCGCCAGGTTACGGGGAGGTAAACACACCAGCATCGGTTGTCAAGCGATGTTGGGGGACAAACACAGACACAAACACAGACACAAACATATACACACATACATATATACGACGAGCTTCTTTCAGTTTCCGTCTACCAAATCCACCTACAAGGCTTTGGTCGGCCCAGGGCTATAGTAGAATACACTTGCCCAAGTTGCCACGCAGTGGGACTGAATCCAGAACCATGTGGTTGGTAAGCAAGCTACTTACCACACAGCCACTGCTGCGCCTGTTAGAAAATCCATAAACTTTGTTTAAAACTCATTTCTAATACCGAGTTTTAGCTCTTCTTTGAGTAGAGTTCCGAATATTTAACCCATTTCCTGGTTTTGTCGTTTGCAACCCTAACTGCATGAGCTAATACATTCTAATATGCCCCGAGAATAAAATTATTTGAGAAACTGATGATTCATTTTTTGAGCACCCAGAGTAACTCAAAATCATTTTGCAATTTCGTGTTACCCTATACAACGATGAAAGACTTATAACGTATGTGCTAATTACATGAACACACACCTAATAACAACCGGTTGCGACATCTAACGTCATATTACAAACTTCAGAAAGTGTCTGCACGTATCGAGAATTGGAATATATCTGCAAGAATGTAACTAAGAGAATTGTTTCTTGTGCAGATGTAGAACACTCTAATATTATAGAAGTTGCGTATTTCTGACATACAAAAATACCATTGCAGCTATGATGTACACAATACAGATACACACACACGCATATGCGCGTAAACACACGTACATATACACACACTCACATACACACATATATAGACACTTATTCAGAAACGTGTTCCAGTTGCCTGTAAAATCATGTTTGGTGTATACGTTTCAAAATTGTACAGAAGGAAGTGTAATTATAAAATGGTGGAGGCAACGAAAGAAAGATGAGTGCAACAAAGAGGAAATTACTGACCACTGATATTAATATTTTTGGTAAGACAGAACATCATTTCATTGCTGATGGAATTAAATGAAAATTATAATTCACATACATTTCACGCACGATTATATTCCCATTAAAATCCTCTTGCAAATCTGTATTCCAGGGAATGGGAATGCTTTTAATACACTGAGACATGCAA
This sequence comes from Octopus bimaculoides, assembly GCF_046866305.1. NCBI lineage: Eukaryota > Metazoa > Mollusca > Cephalopoda > Octopoda > Octopodidae > Octopus > Octopus bimaculoides. The sequence goes on from NC_142929.1 coordinate 142,896,489, forward strand.
TAAAATAATTTTAAATATTTTTCTGGCAGATTCGGTCGTCTTCTGGAGTCCACGTCTGCTTCTCCGACCCGCGATTCAATATATGGGGAGAAATTATATGGCGCACAGTGCTATTCCTGTTTTAACATTTTATAAGCGTAAGAGCGACATGCAAATCATGAAGAGTAATCACACCAATGTCAATGTCATCTGATATCATAAGTGCTGCTAAATGATATGTGAGTCATCCCATTTGAAAATGTCAAGCTGCAAATTAAATCAAATAACGATTTCATTTCTTACACTGAAGTATTTTGAACAAATGCATTTATATACTTAATTTTGAAACCACTAATCTCTTCGAATGTGACCGGAATGAAGAAGCCCGTTTACACTTTACAAATTGTGACGCCAGTTAAATGACATTCAATAAATTTATGAATAATGTTTCAAGTAATACCGTGATTATTCTATTAATATTCGGGGTTGAAAAAGAAAGATTCTACTTGATATTTGATATTTAACTTTAATTCTGTAATTTCAGATTTTAATTAATTTTCTTTTAATTCATTACTCTCCTTTCATTAGAACGACGATTTTTTAAATTAGATTTTCATCAGGTAATATTTAAGATACGTTCAATTTTAATTAACTTTGTGCCGAAAGTTTTAATTCTTTTTTTTTAAATTTACTGCTATTTTTCCTGATAATATATGAGGTTCACCCAATAGGAATTATGCTAGCCTTCGAGATATACTACTTTTTAATAAGATAATTCTAAACTTCATTTCAATTACAATTATTTTACCTATTTATCTCGTGCTAATTCCTACATAACATTAATTATATATCTTAAAGAACTTGAATTTTCTTCACTGGTCCCACTCCTTCAAACGTAATAATGATTTCAAATTTAAACACCTATTCACCGCCCTTAAATTATCAACTTCTACGTTAACCCTTTTCATTTGCATCCTCATAATTTTTACTTTATGCGCAATTCTTACGATTCCTGGTTGACAATAAAATATGCGCTCTAAAGATGCTGTCATAAATTACATTTGAATATGATTAATTACTCGAATACAGCAGTCTGCCAGAATCCTGAACACACCACGCAAATGCTTACCTGTGTTTTACTCGTCTTTACTTCGGAGTCCACGTTCTGCCGAGGCCGAGTATACCTTTCATCCTTTGTGTCCATAAAATAAGTAGCAGTTGAATATCAGGGTCGATGTAATCGACTTACCATCGCCCTCGGAAATTCTGGTCTTCCGAGAAAATTTGATATCAATATTGTTAATTCTTCGCCGTACCATATCTTCTGGTGACATGTGCTGGACGTTAACTTTTCGCGTAAAATTGTATCTGCTGTAAATTTTCTGAAAATATTTTAAACTACAAACATGCAATTAATTCTCTCAATCTGTTTATCAACAACCGTGCAATTCAGGAGCGTTGTTGTAAGTGAAATATCAAGCTACCAATTCATTTTAATATCGTTTTATGTGTGTGAGTGTGCAACGTGTACTCGAACAGAGAATAAATTAGTCCTGGATTGGATATTTTCATTTGTTTCTCTTCAGGATTCTGCATATCTTCAGTTATTCTTTTACATGAAAACAGCGTTGAATTCCATCTGGAGAGATTATGTCGTAAAACGTTTATCGCTTAGTATTTCACCGGGCGTACTAACGTTTCTGCCACAGTGTCGCCTTCCAATGTTAAAATATTGTTACTGTTTATATGTTAGATAAATGAATATATTGTGGCCCTAGCAGCAAAGCTAAAGAAAGCAGAAAAAAGCTGCTTGGCACGAGTTGACCTTGATATCTGTTGTGTCTGCACTCTAAGCTGTAACGTACTAGCTCACTTCCGCTGTTCACAGCCGTGCTTGGAAGGAAGGTGCGTAGCATGTGATCGTAACATTGACAATGACAGAGATAGTTGCGGAGAGAATCTGCATCAAAGTTTGGCAAAAGCTTGGCGATATCCACTCAGAGGCCTACGCAAAGTTTTCAAAATTTTTTATCGTTCTTCACACAATCATGGAGATTTCGTACAACTGAAATCCGAGTATCGTTTTGACCAGAAGTTTTGGCACAAATTTGTCAGACACGCGTCTCATATCTAAATCTTCAGTGATAATGGGCTGAACTAATTACTAATCTGCACATCTAATAACTCACGGATGGTGATTCAACGATTTACCCTCACAGCTGCAACAACATCTGCAATATTTTTCTCAGTTGTGTTTGTTACGTGTCTCCCGGACTTTCGTCAATATGGACATTGTTTCGACCATATTGGAAACATCTGAACCACTCGTACACCTGTGTGCGGCTCATACACTCTTATCCATGCACTTTCTGCAACCTTCTGTGGACCTCTTTACAGGTATCGCCATAAATCATGAGTAAAGTATTAAATTATTGCCCTTGAACACGGCAACAGCACTGCGATCCTCTGAGGGGGTTTGGTATCAATTCGGTCAAATCTATAACCGGGTAACTGGCCTCACAATTCCTATGGATCGCGAAAGATATCCGAAATTGAAATTATTTTTGTGCCCTTATCTAAAATGTAGAAATATTTCCAAATATTATTACGGTACTGTTTAAATCTTGGCGCAAAAAATAAAAGATATCCAATTTTACACCAACGAAAATATCTCGTAATGATTCGATCGTAGATTCAGTGACAACTGACATCACCTTCAGTGTGCCAAATAATATGAAATGTAATATGGATATGTCAGGCTATTTATAAAGGAATACATGTTCTTTCAGGGATGACAATATTTGTGAATACCTAAATACCATCCAGAAACATAAAAATGCAAAATTGTACAGAATTTTTTTATAAACCAATATCATATTTATTACTTTATTTATTATTTATTCATTAAATATCATATTGAAGTGCATTTTTCAAATCAGTGACAACTATACATAATCGGAAAACAAATTAAGAAACAAATCTACAGAAAGAGGAGAAATTTATTTAGAGATGTACCGGAAAATCACCTTGCGTATCCGTTGTGATTAAAAACAGCAATGATTTCTTTAAGAAAAAGAGCTTCATTTCCAAACCAAGAATATTCCATGAACTACGCAATAATGCAAAAAAAAAAAAATAGGAAACAATGCTAGTGAAGTTCACAGAGAGCAAAGGCAGAAAAAACGGACGCGATTGTTCAAAGGTATTAAGCACAGCAGCTACGTTTATGTAATACGAGAGGAGGCCATATAAAATCGGGAAATAGTCGAGATTCTGAAATAAAAAGCGAACAAAAGGAAACTAACAGGAAACACTATAATCTCAAGATTCATGTTGAATCTTTTTGACAAAAACTCAAAGTACAAGGAGGAATTTTCAATAGTTTTCAATAAACCCCGTAAGCAATATCTCATAGAGTAACTATTGAAATTATTCACTAGACATAATACTGCTAAATAATAATAATAATAATAATAATAATAATAATAATAATAATAATAATTATAATTATAATAGTTACAAATTTTGCTACAAGGGCAACCATGTTGGAGAAGGAATGAGTCGATTACATCGACTCCAGTGTTCATTTGGTACTTAATTTATCGATCCGCAAAGTCGACCTCTGCGGAATTTAAACTCGGAACTTAAGGGAAGAGGAAATACCGATAGGCATTTCGTTCGGCGTTCTAACTATTCTGCTAGATTACTATAATAATAATAATAATAATAATAATAATAATAATAATAATAATAATAATAATAATAATAATAATAATAATAATAATAATAATAATAATAATAATATTCGCTCTTTCTCTCTGTCTTTCTGCCTCTTTTTCTCTATCGCATGACTATGTAAATGAACAATCTGGTGTATTTATTTTAATGGTATACCAATATATAGAAAGCGTTTCTATACCCTGAGTGTCAGGCGGATACTCGGCAAGAAATGGAAATATAATTAAAAAATGATGATAACGATAATAATAATAATAATAATAATAATAACAGGCATGATAGAGCTGCACAATATATTCACTGGGTAATATGCAAAAACCTGGACTTGCCCCATGATAAAAACTGGTGGGAACACAAACCACCCCCAGTACTTGAAAATGATCACATTGCACTCCTCTGGAACTTCACCATTCAAACTGACAGAAAGATAGACGCAAATAGGCCAGACATCATACTGAAAGACTTCAGACAAAAATCATGCCTCCTCATTGATATGACTGTCCCAATTGATATAAACGTATCTGTCAAGACCTACCAAAAACTGAGCAAATATAAAGATCTTGAAATAGAAATTAGCAAAATGTGGAATCTGAAGACGAAAACAATACCTATTGTCATAGGTGCCCTGGGAATGACAGCGAAACGGGCTGATTACTACCTAGCTCAGATACCAGGAAACCCCAAAATGGCTGAAGTCCAAAAGATAGTGCTCATGGGAACTGCCCATATCCTACGTAAAATACTGTCTATGTGATCTCAAATTTTAAAGCAAACATAATTTTCTTATGGTTTCTTAAACATTCACTTGAACAAAACTGTACAAATCCAAATATATGGTACCCTAGGCATAACACCTACATGAACTTCTAACTTGTTGTCTCTTGAGGTCTCTGGGTGAGACTTGGATCCAACTTGTACAAATGCAAAACAAAAGTCAAACATAAAATAATAATAATAATAATAATAATAATAATAATAATAATAATAATAATAATAATAATAATAATAATAAATTGGGCTAAACTAAATGCAAAAGAAATAGACAGAGAAAAATCCCAGCAATGGTTGAGAAGCTCAGGACTCAAAGCAGAGACTGAAGGATTTTTAATTGCTGCGCAAAAACCAAAGCCTCCCCACCAGAAGTTACCAAAAACATATAATGAAAAGAAACATAACAAGTAACTGCAGAATATGTGGAGATGGACAAGAAACAATAAATCATATTATTTCTGGCTGCCCAGTCCTGGCTAAGAAGGAATATATTCACAGACACGACAGAGCTGGGACTTATATACACTGTAAGCTATTCTAACACTATGGAATAACAACAGAAGAAAGATGGTATAGGCACACGCCAGAAAAGCTCACAGAAAACGAGAACGCAATCATACTCTGGGATATGCCAATACACACAGATAGAGAAATTAAGGCAAATAGACCAGATATAGTTGTCAAATATCATGAAGAAAAAATATACTTTCTAATTGATGTATCAATACCAGCAGATGACAACGTTTCTCTAAAAGAAATGGAGAAACTATCAAAATACAAAGACCTGGAAATAGAGGTAACTTGAATGTGGAATCTAAAAACAGAAACAATTCCTATTATAGTAGGCGCATTAGGTATAAAAAAATATTCAGACAAATACATTACAAAAACACCAGGCCTTACAAATATATATAACATACATAAAATTGCACTACTGGGCACTGGACACATCCTACACAAAACACTTTCAATACAGTAACCATAAGAGGATCACAACAAACCACAGCACATACCCAAGGCACACAGAGAAAATGCGTCAATTCTGTGGGACTTCCCCGTACATTCCGACAAAACTATAAAGGTTAATAAACCAGATATTATTATAAAAGATCAGACATAGAAGATGTGTTTATTAATTGACATGAGTTTTCCTTGCGATCATAATATAGCGGCGAAAGAATTTGACAAGATCAGTAAATATAAAGACATGATAAAAGAAATTGGAAAAATGTGACACCTCAAGGCGACTACCGTACCAGTGATTGTAGGATTTCTAGGGATGATAAAAAAAAAGGTACTGAAATTTATTTCAAAATGATGTCAGGCTTTACATCTCTACAGGAAGTGCAAAAAATCGTGTTAACTGGAACGACTCATGCACTGAGAAGAGCATTATCGCTGTAAAAACAACATACATTCATTTATTTATTTTATTTATTTATTTTTTAAATACATATTTTACCTGTGAATTTGCGTGTGTAAACTGGGAATGCATACAATGCTCTAGGTGTACGGAAAACACTCGGCGAGAAATGGAAGACAATTTGATGAAAGAGAAAAAAACAGCATAATAATAATAATATTCTTTCTTTCTGTCTGTCTTTCTGCCTCTTTTTCTCTATCGCGTGACTGTAAATGAACAATCTGGTGTATTTATTTTAATGGCCTACCAATGTATAGAATGCGTTTCTCTGCCCTAAGTGTCAGGAGGATACTCGGCAAGAAATGGAAACGTAATTAAAAAAAGATAATAACGATGATAATAATAATAATAATAATAATAATAATAATAATAATAATAATAATAATAATAATAATAATAATAATAATAATAAACCGGATATTATCATAAAAGATCAGACAAAGAAGACGTGTTTATTAATTGACATGAGTATTCCCTGTGATCATAATATAGCGGCGAAAGAATTTGACAAGATCAGTAAATATAAAGACTTGCTAATAGAAATTGAAAAAATGTGGCACCTCAAGGCGACTACCATACCAGTGATTGTAGGATCTCTAGGAATGATTAAAAAAAGGTACTGAAATCCATTTGAAAATGATACCATGTTTACCATCTCTACAGGAGGTGCAAAAAATCGTGCTAACTGGAACGATCATGTACTAAGAAGAGCATTATCGCTGTGAAAACAACATCCATTCATGTTTTACCTATAAATTTGCGTGTGTAAATTGGGAATGCATACAACGTTTCTCTGCCCTAGGTGTACGGAAAACACTCGGCGAGAAATGGGAATAAATTTGAAGAAAGAAGAAAAAAAACATAATAATAACAATAATAATATAAAGAAATAATCTGCCAGAAAAAAGTAGAGCTTGTGAAACTTGGAACAAGACGGTGGCACACATTGTAGAAGAGCGCCCCAAGTCGACACTGGAAGAATATAAGATGTGGAGGTACGACTAGGTTGTAAATGTTTTACACTGGAAAATGTGCCAGAAATAAGAATTTGAAGCTGAAAACATATGGTACAATCACCGAGTCGAAAGCGTACTTGAGCCGAGAAATGTATGATTGTGTGGGACTTACCAATTCAAACGGAAAAGAAGTTAGAAAATTATAGACGAAACATAACAATTACAGATAAGGAAAAGCGAAGTCGCTTACGTATCTACACATCATGCCTATTTGATTCTAGGGTCCTAAAGAAAGAGGGCGAAAAACAAAACAAAAATATACAATCCCTTAAGATCTGAAATACGAAGAATTTGGAGCATGAGAACAATAAAAGTCATGATTGCAATAATAAGTGTGCTCGGAAACATAAACAAAGATAAAGATAAATGGCTGAAAGATATTGGAATAAAATACGCGGTAGAGTTCCTAAGGAAAGTTTATCTCTTAGGGACAGGGATTGTCAGGAATGTTCTATGCATTTGAAAGGCAGCTGATAATTTGTGGATACATAACGTAACATATTGTAACCCACTACCCTTTTAGATACTACTACGATAAAGACCGAATCTGAGCCAAACCAAAATAATAATAAAGGCAAACTCAGATCGTCTTTACATTCTCAGAGATGAAGGAGGTCGAGGCTTTATAGAATTTGAAATCCCTTAGAAAACCACCACAATTAGGTCACAACACCCAAAACGTGCCACAGACAAACTGTATGTCCCAAGAAAAAGAGGAGTAAGAGGACTTATTGGATTCGAACACAGCATTAGAGTAGAAGAAAAACAACACAGCATGGTATGTAAAAAATGTCCCAGAACCGCTATTATTAGATGTAAGAGGATTAGGCTTGTATAGGATGAAAGATTGCAAAGATAAAGCCATTGAAAACGAATGAAACTGAAATTGGGTGGGTAAAGAAAAGAATGTATGGTCAATTTCATAGGGATGTTGAAGATAAGACAGAATAAAAAAGATGGCTGTGAATGACTAAAAGTGATTTAATACCGGAAGCGGAGGCTTTAATCTGTACTGCCCGAGAGCAAGTACTAAGTACAAACTATATAAAATACAGAATAGACAACACATCCGAAAGTGATAAGTGCGGAATTTGTGGACAAAATGGTGAAACTGTATGGCATATTACCAGTCAATGTACGCCACTAGCCCTTCTTCTTCTTCTTCTTCTTCTTCTTCTTCTTGTTAAGTTTCGAAATAAAACCGAGGATTTCACCACATTGCATGCGGCAATTGACAAAATATAGAAAGTGTACTGTTTATAATAACTTCCATTAGAAAGGATATATTAACACGCACAATTGGAAAGGAAGCAAATATTTCTGCTGCCCGTACGTGAAATATATAATTTTTTACTTAAATATTTATTTATATACATTTGGATATATGAAAACGGTTTCAGAACATTTATTATCAGAATATAAATAATTCATTGAAAATTATCATTTACCACTTTGTTTCGATATATGGATCATCTTGCCATAATATATCCCTGAAATGCTACGTTAATATTGTGCGGAAATATGATAAAGGAAGGAAAATATATCATTTGTCATTCATTACCTTCCAGATGTATTACAAGTACACGCACATAAATTTACACATGTGAGAGCTTTTATGAGGATGCTCGGCTTGCTAGCATTAGCAATGAAATATATTCTACCAGAAACATCCACTATACTTCTAAAGACAGAAGTATTACGAGAAGCTTTTGTTTATGAAGAATTCGTGTGAGAATGGTAACACATACATATTGAGTTTAAATGCTTGAAAACGGAATAAATGATTTTAAAATAGCGTTCATAACTAAGTAATATTATTTCTTATTTTGGGACAAGTCAACCAATATTGTAGATATGGAAAATCGACTATAAGAGATAATTATAAAAGATACTCTTTAACGCAGAAAAAAATACGCCAAGTGTGTTTATGATTCCACGACATTTTACTTAGCTCTACTTCTCACAACTAACCTGCTATATGGAAACATCCGTGTATATAGATCATTGCGATAGGCTATAAATTGTCTCCCTTATATATCTGAAAACGCATTTCTAAATCTTGTAAAATTTTTGGTGTTAAACAAATTCGAAAGAGAACATCCCATTATTCCCCGTGTTCACACTGTAAATATAACTCAAACTATCGAAAATATGGTATTAGTAACACTAATGGTCCAAGCATCGACTATGTATCGATACATTTGGAAGAATTTGCTTAACAGCACAAAATGCGTGATAACAATGTAACTGGACCAGAAATATTACATTGTAAATGCAGAATCAACATCGTCAGCCATATATTTTAAGTGATGTCAGCGAAGTCACGTTTATTTTATTTTCCAACATTTTACCAATAAATGATAGCTGAATAACACTGGCTTCTGTTATATGCCTAATGGTTAGCCAATAAAACACACAGTATAGAGGGAACAAGTGAAAATCTATGGAATAAAAATTAAGGTAATACGTTTTTATAAGAAGCACTTTGGGGTTTGGGAAATGTGCTTGCATAAGTTTAAACTAGGGAACTGCGCAAAAGAGAGTTATGAATGTAAAATTTAGGAATGCAAAAAGAGAGACATATGTAGAAAACAATTATTGTTGAAGTTACATAAAGCTGAATATATTTATCTTACTTCACAATTATCTTGTGAATTCTCAGCTGACATAATTTGATAAACCATACAAAAATTAATACCTTTTCTTTTACTTTTTACATATTTAAGTCATTGGACTACGGTCGTGCTGCAGCACAACTCTGAATTGTTTAGTATCACAAATCCAACCCTGTACCATTTGTCAAGTGGCACAGGATTGCTAACGGAAAGACACAGACACACACAAGCACACATATGTACGCACATATATATGACGAACTTTCACATAATTTCTGTCCACCGTATTCAAGGCATTTATCGGCCTAAGTACTAAACCCGGAAATATGAGATTCCAAAGCGAGCTTCTTGTGCAACCTTGCTGAAAGAAACGCATTGTCATTCTAACAAGCCAGTCATATACACTGTTTACATTATTTACATTTGACGGATATTTGTCCTCATCTTGTTTGTTGTTAATACATTTCGGCTGAGATACCCTCCGGCCTTCATTGGGTGTCTTGGGGAAATTTGTAACCTGGGTTCTCATTCCTAAGGTATTTTCCATGTTGTTGTTGTTGTTGTTGTTGTTATTATTATTATTATTATTATTATTATTATTATTATTATTATTATTATTATTATTCAGATCACAATACCCACGGGCATATGGCGTAGTGGTTAAGAGCACGGGCTCCTAACCCCAAGATTCCAGGCAGTGACCTGAATAATAATAATAATAATAATAACAACAACAACAACAACAACAACAACAGCAATAACAACAACAACAACATCGAAAAATACCTTAGGAATGAGAAACCCAAGTTCAAAATTTCCCCAAGACACCTGACGAAGGCTGGAGGGTATATCAACCAAAACGTTGTATTAACAAGAAACAAGTTGAGAACAAATATCCGACAAATGTAAATAATGCACATAATTCTTCATCTCTTAAATATAGAACTGTAAGCCAGTCATATGTTACTGTAACATACGCGCAGGTTGAGAGATTAGTTACACTATACAGGATTAAACGAGATCTCAGCTTGTGTACATTTTAGAAGCCTATATTTTGAACGGGAAATGATGTCATTGCACAATCATATCAAGATCGAAATATACATGTCACAGGTTCAGCATGAGGGAGTTCAAGAATGATGATTTGATCGATTTGAAAATATAAATAGATAACGAATCTTACAGTAAACTTTCCAAATATTCATAAATTATTACTAGCGTTCGCAAAATGTCAAAACTCCCCCACATAGCTTTGAGGCAAAACGCGTGTCGTTTGTTAAACATCTGAATTAAAATATCCCTATCAAATCTCACTTAATTTATCAGTAAACATCTGCAGATAGCAGAATATCAATTATATGCAAACGCGATATTTTGTATTAAGGTATGTGTTCACATACTAAAGTAACTTACAAAAGAAATACCGTAGAAATATAGAAAATAAGGAATATATCATTGAAGCTTTTAGGATTTCAACAACTAAAACGAGAATCAATAAAATGTGTAAGAGAAAACAACTCAAATATGAATAAAAAAAATACTTGAATTAAAATAACACTTGAGGCAGACGATATCACCATTCAATGAAGAACAATCCGTACTTTTGTAAACTCAAAAACTCCCTTGCAGTCTAATGTATTTCACTAAAAGCTAGGTAAATAAAAGTTGCAAAAAGTTGAAGTATATAACACTTATGGTAATATGTGGGTAAAATTCTTTTAGATTATTGAAAGTGGATGAATCGTTACTTGTGGTTATCAAAATTTTAAAGGAAAATTGACAACTATAATAGTAAATATGACATTAACGTATGCGAACAATTGGAAAACACTCGAATTCAGAACGATCCCAATATTTGTATAATATATTTCACAGGAATATGCGTAATAACAGTAAACATTCAATATTAAACTGATATAAAAGCACTTCAATCACTCGTCGAGAAAACAATTTTAATTTCCAATAATATCAAGAAAACAATCTCCGACAAATGCAGACATATAACTGCCCAGTCGACAACATATGATTAACAGCAGCAGATTATGAAGATGTAAAAACGAAGCTTCACATACTGTTACTTTCGAAAAAAGTAAAAATGAATACACAAAGTGGATGATGATGATGATGATGATGATGATGATGATGATGAAGACGATCATCATCGTTATTATCATCGTCATTATATTCATATTCATATGAATGCAGCATTACATTTCGTATTTTGTCATACATTAATAGGATTAGCAAGTATTGACAGCTGTAATTGATTTCACTTTTTTCTAGAACCATATATTGCAAAATTATATATATATATGTGCGTGTGTGTGTGTGTGTATAGATAGATAGATAGGTAGGTAGGTAGGTAGATAGATAGATAGATAGATAGATAGATAGATAGATAGATAGATAGATAGATAGATAGATAGATAGATAGATAGATAGATAGATAGATAGATAGATAGACTATATGATTAAATATAAACTCTTAAATAAATAAACTTAATTATATCATTAAAGAACAATAACTTTATCCATAAATTTAAATTAATTATAAACGTGGCAAGTTTAAAAATAGAACATGAACTCATTGTTAACAATGATTGGGATGATAATAAGAGTAGTAGTGGTAGTAATAGTAAGAATAATAATATTAACAACAATAACATCAGCATACACTAAGCAACCTGATATTAATTATACTACCATTTACCACTCGAAGGAAAAAATACATTTGCTTTCTAGTCACTTGTTTTTCTAACCAGCAGAGTTGCAAAAGTCAGAATTTAGGGTATTTTAATAATACTAAGACAACGTGTACGAAATATTTTAGATGGATCTGTATTTATTTCGGATGGGATCACAAGATGAACAAATTTGGAGTGTGCATTGTGTTGCAACAGAAAAATATGTGGGTGCAGAAATGGAAGAATGTGATTAACTGCAGAATAAAACTGGTCATGTCAAAGATCTCTGGTCTCCATAATTATTGAATAGTTGTTTCTATAAAGGATCTCTGGGTCTATAAAGGATTTTTTTTTCTCTGATTAAGGGGAAATAATCCGTACTGATAAATGATTATTCGCATTCCTCGCACCCTCACTTTTGCGACGTAGATATTTTAAAGTCTTGTATTCATATAGAGTCTCAGGAGCTGTGCACGAGGCTTGGCTTCGTGGGTGGGGAGCGAAACCTTGGTTGATTCAAAATTAAATTTTGTTACATATATATGTTCACTTTAAAAGGGTTTTGCTTAGAAAGTTCTACATGCATAAATGAACTCTAACGAATAATATAATCCATGGCATAAGCAATAAAATCCTTTCCAGCACACATACCCACACAAAACATAATTACCCACCTAGCCACCCCTCTACTACACACACCCAAACATGATTTTAATTCAAAAGAAACTTTATATAAATGCAAAACTAACTTTAAAAATCGCAGTCTGATGACGATATATTCCCTGATCGAAACTTCTTGTATACCAATAAGATATGTATATATATATATATATATATAAATATATATACATATATATATATACATCGTTTATTCTGTGACCTCCTCATAAGAAAGAAGAAAGCGAAGGACCACTGATGAGGTCACAGAAGTGTGACGAAAGAACACTGCCCGAAATAGGATTAACGTAATATAATGTAATATAAAACTGAAGCAAATTAACACCAAATATACAGTGCGTGTGTTTTTATTGGCTAAACTGGCAATGTGACTATCCCCAAGTACAACATCTGTTTTAACACACGATGTCACATCAAAAATCTGGCAAATGTATATATATATATATATATATATATATATATATATATATATATATATATATATATATATATATATATATATATATATATATATATATATATAATTACATAATACACGTTTATGCACACACACGCGCACGTATATGTGGTCACATGAGCTAGTGATTAGGGTGTTGCACTTTCAATCGCAGGATCTTGGTTTCAATTGGTAAACCGGCCGGTGCGTTGTGTGCTTGAGCAAAAAACAAATTGATATCACGTTGCTCTGCGATGGTTTCCAGCCCTAACGCGTGCTACACCATGCAACTGTTTAGATAACATCGAATGTACAACACATACGCCTGATCACTATAAACCAATCGTTTCTCCACGCCGTTCGGCAAAAGCAGAACACTGATGCATCAATATATATATATATATATATATATATATATATATATATATATATATATACATATATATATATATATATATATATATTACCGCTTCAAATAACGGAAGATTAAGACGCAGAACAATTATATATATATTATAGAGAAAACAACCAAACTGAAGACCTACCAACTAAGTGAAATTATGAAATTATAACCAGCATACCTACCTATATAATGTAACACGATGTGGAAAGAGAAAGCCTTCGTGGATGCATTAATAATGTAAATCTGAAAAATCCGAGTCGCATGAGAATTGCATTATTTGAAACCGAGAATATTTTGTTTAATCTTCATATCTGACTACATAGTCAAATATATTTATTGTATTATTATAAGATATAATCACATAATATGCAGGAATTAGGATGAAACTCAGTGTTATGTTATTTTATTATGCAGGTTTTTTTATGTCAACAATTCCCAATTTTCGATAGCATATAATATTATACGAGACAGAGATTCTGCAACACGTATTATGAAGATACGTTGGAAACTGATATATGTTTGAGAAAAATGTGATATATTCTCCGACATCTGATATCTCGTAACAGATGAATATGAAGTTTTAATTTCAATTGTACTAATACCATTAGCCCACATATACAATAGTATGCGTACGATGTCATTTTTACATGAAATAAGAAATTCGGTCAATGGAATTATGTTAAAATATGCTAACGGGTTTGTGAAATAAGCGAAATCATAATCCTTATACTAACTGCAATTTTAATGACTTAACCAAAAATGTCAGTACAGGACAAGACTGACTTAACAAAATGTACGAACGTTTATAGAAGAAAAATTGTGAATGCTACATTTGCCAGGGATTTCGTAAACTATATTCATCAGAAAAAAATACCCGTATCAGTCGAAGTTCATAGCATTCACATTGCTACCTAATATTGTACAACTGTAATACGACGGAACTATAGTTACCATTATTACATTTGCTGCAATGAAAATTATTAATAGCACCACCGTTAAGAATAATAATAATAATAATAATAATAATAATAATAATAATAATAATAATAATAATAATAATGATAATAACAATAATAATAATAATAATACCGGGGACGTTTAACAGAGACTACACCGGGGACGTATAACAAGACTACACCGAGGGCGTTTAAAAGAGACTACACCGGGGACGTTTAACAAAACTACACCGGGGACATTTAAAATGTGAGAATGATAAATCACTGCTCCGAAATTTATCCAAAAACATCGGATATAAAGACATCGCATAGAGCAAAAAAATAGCTGACAAAAGGTTGGACTATATCCGAGTAAGTAATACTCATTGAAATTTATTTATGTTTTTCCAAATATAATGATGTATTTTAACTTAATACCTCCACTACCCGCACAGCGAACGTAAACACACTTGTTACATCAACACCAGACCATCTCCGGACCCAAATACCATGTACAAAATAATTACAAACAGATTAAATACTTTCGGTATTATTCCACCCAAGAATAACCACCTGAAAAGTGCGTACTGTAAGCTTGTTACGCAGAAAGTACGAAGATCTGAACGTGCAAAACAATCTGACAACAGAAATGAACGGACCCGTACACTACGAAAACGATGACCATCAAAATAAAGGGCCGGACGTGGTCCCTCATGTCCCGCAAACAAAGCCAAACCGGCATAAATGGACACGTGAGGAATACATTTCGATCCTACACGTTTATTTCACAGCAGTGCTCTCCCTAAAGAAAACGAAAACGCAACAACACATACATATAAAATATGGAAGAAAAATAATCTAAATAAAGACCTCGATAAAAGAATGAACCCTAACAAACTACTTAACATAAGAAGATATATTCTCAAAGCAAAAAAAAAACATCAGAAATAGAAATAGAACAATTGAAAGGAAAAATACATCAGGAAGATCTAGATAGTAGTCACACAACAATGCCAGCAAATGCATAACAAAAACACCAGGACTTATAAATGTATATAACATACAGAAAATTGCACTACTGGACACTGCACACATCCTACACAAAACACTTTCAGTACAGTAACCATAAGAGCATCACAGCAAACCACAGCACATACCCAAGGCACACAGAGCTGTGCTCGGTAGTGAAGTGAAAGCACGTTATAAAAATAAAACTATTGAACAATAATAATAATAATAATAATAATAATAATAATAATAATAATAATAATAATAATAATAATAATCATAAGGAGTCACGGTAGTGAAGTGAAAACACGTTATAAAAATAAGACTACTGAATAATAATAATAATAATAATAATAATAATAATAATAATAATAATAATAATAATAATAATAATAATAATAATAATAATAATAATAATAATGATGATGATGATGATGATGATGATGATAATGATAATAATAATAATAATAATAATAATAATAATAATAATAATAATAATAATAATAATAAGAGCTAGAAACACTACTACAGACAGTACACGGCTTTACCAAGGAAATAGATATGAAATTCGGATTAGAAAAATGTGCCAAAGCAACCCTGAAAAGAGGAAAATTAGTTAAAAGTAGCAATATAACACTAGATAAAGCCAATGAAATAAGAGAACTAGACGAAAGCCAACCATATAAGTATTTAGGAGTCAATGAACTAGATAGGATACAACATACACAAATGAAAGAAAACATAAAGAAAGTGTACTATAGACGAGTTAGATCAATACTAAAAACAGAGCTCAATGCAAAAACAAGATAATGGGTATCAACACTTTAGCTGTCCCAGTTATAAGCTACAGCTACAACATCCTTAACTGGACACTAAACGAACTATGTAAAAAAGACAGGAAAACAAGAAAAATAATGACAGGATATAGGATGCACCACCCAAAATCTGACATAGAAAGGCTATATATACAACGCACAGAAGGTCGCAGGGGTCTTATACAGCTAGAAAACTATTATAAAATAACCACCATAGGACTGTAAAATTACCTACTCCAGAAGCAAGAGAAACTAATACAAATAGCCACAAAACACGAGCAAAACAAAAAAATGTTTTCAGTATTTAAGGAAACTGACAAATACGAACAAGAAATCAATCTACCTAAGAAATACGAAGAAGAAGAAGAAGAAGAAGAAGAAGAAGAAGAAGAAGAAGAAGAAGAAGAAGAAGAAGAAGAAGAAGAAGAAGAAGAAGAAGAAGAAGAAGAAGAAGAAGAAGAAGAAGAAGAAGAAGAAGAAGAAGAAGAAGAAACAACAAAAGCTATAAAACAAATGAAATCCAAACTAAAACTAGAACAGCAACGGACCATGATAAAACGATGGCAAGAAAAGCCCCTACATGGTAAATACTGGGCTAAACTAAATGCAAAAGAAATAGACAGACAAAAATCGCAGCAATGGCTGAGAAGCTCAGGACTCAAAGCAGAGACTGAAGGAATTTTAATTGCTGCACAAGACCAGAGCCTCCCCACCAGAAATTACCAAAAACACATAATGAAAAGAAATATAACAAGTAACTGTAGAATATGTGGAGATGGACAAGAAACAATAAATCATATTATCTATGGCTTCCCAGTCCTGGCTAAGAAGGAATATATTCACAGACACGACAGAGCTGGGACCTATATACACTGGAAGCTATGCCAACACTATGGAATAACAACAGAAAAAAGATGGTATAAACACACGCCAGAAAAGGTCACAGAAAACGAGAAAGCAACCATACTCTGGGATATGCCAATACACACAGATAGAGAAATTAAGGCAAATAGACCAGATATATCTGTCAAAGATCATGAAAAAAAAATGCTTTCTAATTGATGTATCAGTACCAGCAGATGACAACGTTTCTCTAAAAGAAATGGAAAAACTTTCAAAATACAAAGACCTGGAAATAGAGATAACTCGAATGTGGAGTCTAAAAACAGAAACAATTCCTATCATAGTAGGTGCTTTAGGTATAATTAAAAAAATATTCAGACAAATACATAACAAAAACACCAGGACTTACAGATATATATAACATACAGAAAATTGCACTACTGGGTACTGCACACATTCTACGCAAAACACTTTCAATACAGTAAACATAAGAGCACCACAGCAAACCACAGCACATACCCAAGGCGCACAGAGCTGCGCTCGGTAGTGAAGTGAAAGCACGTTATAAAAATAAAACTATTGAACAATAATAATAATAATAATAATAATAATAATAATAATAATAATAATAATAATCATAAGGAGTCACGGTAGTGAAGTGAAAACACGTTATAAAAATAAGACTACTGAATAATAATAATAATAATAATAATAATAATAATAATAATAATAATAATAATAATAATAATAATAATAATAATAATAATAGTGATGATGATGATGATGATGATGATGATAATGATAATAATAATAATAATAATAATAATAATAATAATAATAATAATAATAATAATAATAAGAGCTAGAAACACTACTACAGACAGTACACGGCTTTACCAAGGAAATAGATATGAAATTCGGATTAGAAAAATGTGCCAAAGCAACCCTGGAAAGAGGAAAATTAGTTAAAAGTAGCAATATAACACTAGATAAAGCCAATGAAATAAGAGAACTAGACGAAAGCCAACCATATAAGTATTTAGGAGTCAATGAACTAGATAGGATACAACATACACAAATGAAAGAAAACATAAAGAAAGTGTACTATAGACGAGTTAGATCAATACTAAAAACAGAGCTCAATGCAAAAACAAGATAATGGGTATCAACACTTTAGCTGTCCCAGTTATAAGCTACAGCTACAACATCCTTAACTGGACACTAAACGAACTATGTAAAATAGACAGGAAAACAAGAAAAATAATGACAGGATATAGGGTGCACCACCCAAAATCTGACATAGAAAGGCTATATATACAACGCACAGAAGGTCGCAGGGGTCTTATACAGCTAGAAAACTATTATAAAATAACCACCATAGGACTGTAAAATTACCTACTCCAGAAGCAAGAGAAACTAATACAAATAGCCACAAAACACGAGCAAAACAAAAAAATGTTTTCAGTATTTAAGGAAACTGACAAATACGAACAAGAAATCAATCTACCTAAGAAATACGAAGAAGAAGAAGAAGAAGAAGAAGAAGAAGAAGAAGAAGAAGAAGAAGAAGAAGAAGAAGAAGAAGAAGAAGAAGAAGAAGAAGAAGAAGAAGAAGAAGAAGAAGAAGAAGAAGAAGAAGAAGAAGAAGAAACAACAAAAGCTATAAAACAAATGAAATCCAAACTAAAACTAGAACAGCAACGGACCATGATAAAACGATGGCAAGAAAAGCCCCTACATGGTAAATACTGGGCTAAACTAAATGCAAAAGAAATAGACAGACAAAAATCGCAGCAATGGCTGAGAAGCTCAGGACTCAAAGCAGAGACTGAAGGAATTTTAATTGCTGCACAAGACCAGAGCCTCCCCACCAGAAATTACCAAAAACACATAATGAAAAGAAATATAACAAGTAACTGTAGAATATGTGGAGATGGACAAGAAACAATAAATCATATTATCTATGGCTTCCCAGTCCTGGCTAAGAAGGAATATATTCACAGACACGACAGAGCTGGGACCTATATACAATGGAAGCTATGCCAACACTATGGAATAACAACAGAAAAAAGATGGTATAAACACACGCCAGAAAAGGTCACAGAAAACGAGAAAGCAACCATACTCTGGGATATGCCAATACACACAGATAGAGAAATTAAGGCAAATAGACCAGATATATCTGTCAAAGATCATGAAAAAAAAATGCTTTCTAATTGATGTATCAGTACCAGCAGATGACAACGTTTCTCTAAAAGAAATGGAAAAAACTTTCAAAATACAAAGACCTGGAAATAGAGATAACTCGAATGTGGAGTCTAAAAACAGAAACAATTCCTATCATAGTAGGTGCTTTAGGTATAATTAAAAAAATATTCAGACAAATACATAACAAAAACACCAGGACTTACAGATATATATAACATACAGAAAATTGCACTACTGGGTACTGCACACATTCTACGCAAAACACTTTCAATACAGTAAACATAAGAGCACCACAGCAAACCACAGCACATACCCAAGGCGCACAGAGCTGCGCTCGGTAGTGAAGTGAAAGCACGTTATAAAAATAAAACTACTGAACAATAATAATAATAATAGGCTGAAGTTCAAAAGATAGTGCTCATGGGAACTGCCCATATCCTACGTAAAATACTGTCTATGTGATCTCAAATTTTAAACAAACACATAATTGTCTTATGGTTTCTTAAACATTCTCTAGAACAACACTATGTACAAATACAAATATATGGTACCCTATGCATAACACCTAAATGAACTTCTAACTTGTTGTCTCTTGAGGTCTCTGGGTGAGACTTGGATCCAACTTGTACAAATGCAAAGCAAAACTCAAACATAACATAATAATAATAATAATAATAATAATAATAATAATAATAATAATAATAATAATAATAATAATAATAATAATAATAATAATAATAATAAGAAGAAGAAGAAGAAGAAGAAGAAGAAGAAGAAGAAGAAGAAGAAGAAGAAGAAGAAGAAGAAGAAGAAAAAGAAGAAGAAGAATTTAAAGCTCCATGTAGATTGGTTACTACTATGATTTGTGTATATATGAAGTTTCTCATCAACCCAGTTTTAGGAAACTGTCTGTTATGCGAAACTGATTTACCATCAGCCTCAAATTGTTTCTCGTGTACCTTTGTTTTAACTGCACTATTATCCTGTGTATGTGAGACATGTATCAAACTATTTCAGCATTTGTTATGGTAGGACCTCTAGATATGAAAATCGACAGGTATCAACATTTTCTAAATGGTGGAACGAAATCTTTTTCCCATTCTCGGGCAAAATTTCTTCCGAAATTTCTTTCAGTGATTCAAGTGACACTGCACCCGTTGAATGAAAATCGCCAATATCGTTTTAAAATAAATATGCACTATTCTCTCTCTCTCTCTCTCTCTCAATCTCTCTCTCTCCCTCTCTCCCTCCCGCTGTCACACTCTCTCACTTTCTCTCCGTCACACACTCTCCCTCTTTCATTTTCACTCGAATTTGATTCTCTAGCGCCTCGCCTTTCAATGGTCCTAAAAGAAGCAACGCAATGATTAATCCTAAAATACCACCTCTTTTTGTGTATCACTAAACAATAGAAATTTCAGGAAAAAACAAAAACGTTCCATAATTTTTGTTCAGAAAATTGTAACAGTGAAACAATTATTTATAAGCGCAGGAGTGGCTGTGTGGTAAGTTGCTTGCTTACCAACCACATGGTTCTGGATTTAGTCCCACTGCGTGGCACCTTGGGCAATTGTCTTCTACTATAGCCTCGGGCTGAACAAAGCCTTGTGAGTGGATTTGGTTGACGGAAACTGAAAGAAGCCCGTCGTATATATGTATATGTATATATATATGTGTGTGTTTGTGGGTCTGTGTTTGTCCCGCCAACATCACTTGACAACCGATACTGGTGTGTTTACGTCCCCGTAACTTAACGGTTCGGCAAAACAGAACGATAGAATAAGTACTAGGCTTAAATAGAATAAGTCCTGGGGTTGCTTTGCTCGAACAAAGTCGGTGCTCCAGCATGGTCGCAGTCAAATGACTGAAACAAGTAAAAGAGTAAAAGAGAGAGCATGTATATAGAGGTAGAAATAATGAATTTTAATTGAGGTGCACTAACTTCGATCGGAGGAAAGTCGAAGTGAACTACGACTCTATTTGAGCGCAGAACGTAAAGAGCCGGTAGAAACGCGTCTAAGTATTTTGTCCGGCGTACTAACAACTCCAGCTACTCTTCGACTTAGATTTATAAATAAATAACAAATACATATCATATCCCCAGAGAAACGATCGTTCGTACTCGTGAGAATACAATTCAAAAACAATGTAGTAAAAAAACATTGTTAAATGGCAAACGGAATATTACAATCACAGTGCAGGAGATAAAGAACCTTAATTACCACAATAGTAAGTGAAATAATATAAGCAACATCTCTTGTTGTTAGAGATGAAAGTGGACACGCACTCACATCTCCTTATGTAGGAATATCTATAGCGAGGCAATCGAAATTGAAATCTACAGAAAAGTGAAGAGTTTGTGAGAAGAGAAATCTAATCATTAATGAAATCGATATCGAATTTACGTTCTAGATAACATTAAGGCAATGCAAACTTTCAATTCTTAAACGAGGTAGCAAAAATGAAATAGCGGCTGAAACAAGAGTTCATCATTGTATCACGCAGAAAACCTTGTTGTGTAATGCACCAACAAATTTTCAAAGCAAAAGAATTTAAATGAAACGCAGATGAATGAAATCAATAATTATTTTTAGTGAAAATCGAAACAACGTTTTATCTGTTACATAATGAGAGATGGAATATTTCTGAGGAATATTATAGCATGTGAATGAATCACCATGGAGGAGACTGTTCAAAAATAATGCCACAGTGCTTCTCGGGAATTGTAAGAAAACAAACGAAAGAAGTTCATTTGCGAAACCAAAAATAATGAAATATACTAAAATGACGAAAGAGAATGATACATCGAACATCATATAAATCATGTAATTGAAATAAATAAATAATTAGCAAAGATTTTAAGAAGATACTGACGACGCCGGAAACAACAGATGAGCGGCTTACTGACAGGTTAAACCCCAACACTGAGAACAACATTCCTACCGTCATATAATCCGATTTCCTATAACCAGACAAATCTTTACTGCAATACTATCACCTACAAAACAGCATGAACAAATTACAACTTGTCTCCAAGAATAGAAAAAAAAAACTGTAGACATTTTTTTTTCTCTCGAAAACCCTGAGGATATCAATTACTTATAAGCGTTACTATAAACAACGTAACTTCTGATTTTAGTAGATCCCCACATGTGGGTCCTAGAAATATTAATCACGTGTGATCTCGTACGTGCAAGACAGACTTATTTTAATGTGTTTTTAGTGCATAATTTTTTCATTTTCCTACAAATGGAAAATAATGAATTACATTTATATTTCATATCCATTAGAAATGAATATATATATATATACATATATATATATATATATATATATATATATAGGGGAAGAATTCACCAAAAGAGAAGAAAAGATGGTGACAGGTGGTGTAGACAATAAGTAGATGTATTAGTAAAACGCTCGGGAAGTGAAAACGTTTTAAACGTTTTGAGCCTACGCTCTTCCACAAAAAGGAACACAGAAAGAAACAAAGAGAGAAAAAATAGAATGTGTTGTGGCTAGCGATCTATCATGGCGAATATATATATATATATATATATATATATATATATATATATATATGAAGTTTGTATGTGTCAGGCTAACAATGACAAATAAACTTCTTAAAGAGGGAAATGATTGGGTTATACAAACGATATTATTTTCTGTATAATAGCAAGTACTAAGCTAAGAATTGCTGCTTTCAAACATTTATTTATCCATCAATTTTTTGTAAATTTCAGTTATGAAAAACTTCGAATATGACCACCCACAATTGAAAATTAGAAAGGCTAATATTAAATAACTTTAAAAAAAATAGGTTAGAAGTTTACAGCGTATATAGATATACAGTCCGCTGATAATCAAATTCAATACCAGATTGCAACATTCATGAAGAAAAATATGTAATAATGTATTATAGACATTGTAAATCGAAAATTACGACATAGCTAAAGGAAATATGTATGATAATATTCACTATCCCAAATGTTCGCACAAAGTTATTAAGCTTGTAGCTAGGGGGAAGCAGCTAAAATCCACATTATCACATCATTTTATCGACCCGGAAAGAATGAAAGTTAAAAATCATTCCCGGCGGAATTTTGAACCATAACGTAATTAGTCAAAAAGAAACGTCATAAAGAATTTTGACCAGCGCCTTAGCAACTCTGCTAGCTTACAACTTTGGTAGTATTTATTAATGCAATAACATTCAGAAGAAATTGTTCATAATTCAGACATGAAAATATATTTGCCAAGAACAGGAAAATGTTTTAGGAATCTAGTTGACTAGCATAAAATATTGATTACGTTAAATTGAAGAAATAATGGGAGTTAATTTCAAATATTATAAAACAATCAAGATTTAAAATATGTTTCTGCTTGGAAGGAAGCCAAGAAATATATATTAGAGATTGTAATTTTTATGGGGAAAAAAGAGAAAGGATGGAAATGTTGATGAAGCTACAAAAATAAGTACAAGATTCTGTGAAAGAATCTCAAGGTGACAATGAGTCACAAGTATTCCACTACATAACCAAGTTTAGAATTATTGCACAAAGTGGGAAGAGACGAATACAAATTGCTACTGACAGACTCATTAGACAACGCTATGATTGAAAAATCCTTGATAGAGGCATAAAATCAAACTTCTTAATGGACACCAAGAATGGTCTGTAAAGCATCATAATTCTTGATATAAACGAAGAATATGTTGGTTGAAGGAAACACATTAACAATTACTTTTTTGTATTCTGAATGTTAATGTTAGTTCAAATTATTATATAGAATTAAAATTATCCCTGTGTTATTAACTTCAAGGAGATAAGAATGCCGTAGAAAACATGACATTCTACTTCTCTTCTTGGACTATATTCTGTGGCACAATATTCTTTAAATGCATTTCATATAACCTCAAAACTCTAGGCTAATCGATATTGCAATGTAGAACCATTGAACGTTGTGCCTCCGGTTCGAAGTACGAGTGTCAGCCAAAGGATGATCATAATCACGCTATATGTATTTTGGGATCAATTTTGAAATTATCTTTCACATTTAATGACAAATTTCGGGTCAATAGCTTCTAGTGTTATATCGTGTTACAAACTAAAATATATTCTCTTAACTCTACTAATGCATTAATTCCAAATACAAGTAGACATTATAGCCTTATAGTATATATATTATTAGATTAAATGTTGTACACAATTACAAAATACGCTTCGTAAATGTTCAAGCTTCGTATTCAATATTTACCACAGTGTTCAAATATTCATTGCTAAATCATGAAGTAGCATTGTTCCGTATGAAACAACTAAGCAGTATTTATAACCATTATTCATCATTCATATTTGAAAACTAATAAGAATGTTCACTTAATTATAATGCTCTAGAAGATTTTAATATATCCAACAGTAGAAGGTAAAGGTCTTGAGATTCTCATATATTAAATAATAGGTTATATCCGTTTCGTTAATTCAATATTTAATCTTTCAAATCCTGTACAATTTTCATATGAGATATTTCATTTTCTAAATTGGTAAATTAAGCGCTTTCTAATGTAATTGAACTAAGTCATTTAAATACGGCATTGTGTACCTAAGAACGTAATCATTTGTGTATACGATTCTGTATATAAACTACTTTACTTCTTCACAAGTATATTGCGACGCTGTGCCCAGTGAAGCGCAAATAATATTAAATATTGATAATAATATTCATAACGAAAGGAATGATCATCATCATTATGGGTAGTAGTAGTAGTAGTAGTAGTAGTAGTAGTAGTAGTAGTAGTAGTAGTAGTAGTAGTATCATCATCATCATCATCATCAGCAGCAGCAGCAGCAGTAGTGGTAGTAGTAGTAGTAGTAGTAGTAGTAGTAGTCTCTTGTGCAAAGTGTTAAATCATTACTAATGATATTGGTATGCGGTTTGGAGTGAGTAAGTGTGAAGATTTCATTTTCATAATGAAATGATCGAAGAATGAAATCTAATGATGAAAATCGTAGAGTGATATATCATTCGATCGCTATCAAGTAATGAATGTTTCAGGTACCTACATCTGTTGCAGGATGATAATAATGAAAACAAAATGGTGTGAAAGAGAAAGATTGCAAACTGTACAAGAGAAAGATTAGGATTGCACTAAGAACAAAACCATTGGATGTAATGTCCTCAAGGCAATCTATTCGTGGACTATGTCAGTATAGTGATACATTTCACGTTTAGTTAAAGGAAAAAGGCATAGAGACCCGAATTGAATTGCTCCATGAAGCTACACATAATGCAAGAACGGCCTTCAACTTAATATCGATAGTTTCTATTTAATAAAACGGACACTAAAACAGGCATTTTAAAGGTAGAAATAACCATCAGTTCTGCGATCCTTGGGATAAAAGGACTACTCTACGTATAACGAAGAAAGAATATGAATAGCTGTTAGAAATGTCCAACATGTCGTTGAAATAGTGAGAGAATTGAAAAAGGCGAAGAATGACGTAGAACATGAATTACAAATGAATTTCATTGAGTATTCATGGGTGTGTGGTAAGAAGCTTGGTTCCCTACTGCAGGGTTCCGCGTTCAATTCCACTAAAAGTGTCTTCTACTATAGACTTGGGCTGACCAAAGACTTCTGAGTGGATTTGGTAAACAGAACTAAGCTCGTCATTGTATATATATATATATATATATATATATATATATATATATATATATATATATATATATATATATATATATATATATATATATATAGACGGTTTAGATATAGATTCAAGGCGTGAATATGGTACTTATGCGAAGGCACCCGAATATCGCATCCCAAAAGGATGGGTGATTAAAATCAAACAATAAGCAACACGGATTTCAAAAGTGATTGCAGTACGCACGTTTCATGCTACTTCAATTTATTTAAGTAATGTGAGCATTACCTTAAATGCAATATGAAGAGCAATCTTCAGCTGCACGAAAAATGCAGAAAAAAGATATATTACAAATGTGGCAACATATTAAAACCAAGTGGGAGAGAGCATACATAAAATCCAAATGTGAAGAAGGATATATAAGTCCATCTTGACATAGCAGGGTCTATCAGGCTAGTAATTGATTCTAGACAAGAGTTTTAACTGTATCAGAATTCTATTGTTTCTTATCTAGTGGTGATAGCAAAGGGACAATTACTTCTAAAGAGAGGGAAGGTGTAAGCAGTATGCATGGACAAGGCTATAAAAGTATTAGAATCTAGAGGTTTCACTGGTCATAGTAGTATCAGGTCATTTTATTACTATCAAAATGTTGAGGAATTAATGTTGAGGAATTATAGCCCTAGGTATATGGGTCAAATAGGTTTTTTACTTTTAGTCTGAATAGAGTAAGAGTATAGTGGTACATACAACAACAGAACTCTAACTAATGTTTACACAATAAGAGGTTTTTATTAATATAATCCGTGTTGCTTATTGTTTGATATATATATATATATATATATATATATATATATATATATAGGGTATATATGATATATATGTATGTATGTATGTGTCTGTGTGCGTGCCTCTGTGTGTGTGACTGTGTATGTGTGTGTATGTGTGTGTATGAGTGTATGTGTGTATGTGCGTGTGCGTGTTTGTGTCTGTTAGTCTTCGACTACCACTTGGCAACCGGTGTTGATGATTTTGCGTCCCCGTAATTTAACGATTCACCGATAGTGACCGATAGAATAAGTACGTGGCTTAACAAAAGAATGTATTGGTGATATTTTTCGTTTGACTAATATTCTTTAAGGCGGTGTCGATGCATTGGAACGGCAGCCTAATAACCGAAACAAGTAAAAGATAAAAGGCACATCGAGCATATCTGGAAGCAAGGTAGGTTGAGGCTGAGAAGAAGAGCCTGCAATGGTAATCTGAGTCACTGATTATATTAGGGTGCGGATAAGTAAAGTTTTCACATTGGAAAATGTGCAAGAAACGGGGATTCAAGCTAGAAACCCATGGTACAGTCATCGAGTCGAAAGAGCATTGGTGTCAAAGAAATATATGATTTTGTGGGACCTTCTTATTTAAATGGATAAGAAGTTATAAAGTAATAGGCCAGACATAACGGTTATAGATATCGAAAATCGAAGTTGCTTACTTATCGGCACATCATGCCCGTTTGATTCCAGGATCGTAAAGAAAAAAGTAAGAAAATGAAAATGCAACCCATAAGATTTGAAACACGAAGAATTTGGAGCATGTGAACAGTACAAGCCGCGCCTATAATAATTGGAGAGTTGGGAACAGTGAGACAACATATAGTCAAATGGCTGAAGAAGATTCAAATAGAATGTCCGTTAGAGCTCAGTAAGTCTTATCACGAGAGTTTTAAGCACTCGAAAGACTGCCGAAAACTTATGAATACCTAAGGTTGCAGGTAGTAACCCGTTATCCACATAATTCCTAGCAGGATTAATACAATACTGAACCTGAGCAAAAGCAAAATACTACTACTACAACTACTACTACTACTACTACTACTACTACTACTACTAACAATAATAATAATAATGATAATGATGATGATGATTATGATGATGATGATGAGGTTGATGATGATAATGATGATAACAATAATAATGACAATGCAGAATGTTGCATGAGCAGGATGAAACAGTGGACCACATCATAACTGGATGTACAGCGCTTGCAAAAACCAAATATATTCATAGACATGATATAGTAGCGCAATATATCCATTGGAGGATATGTAAACACTACCAGCTTCTAACTTCAGAAAGATGGTACCAGCATAAACCTGAAACTGTGACCGGAAAAAAATGATGTAACAGTACTCTGGGACATGCCAATCAACACCGATAAAGAAATCAAAGAAAATAGGCCGGACATAATCATCAGAGATTGGAAGAATGAGAAGTGCTTAATGATAGATGTGACAGTACCGTCAGAAAGAAATGTGTCCATTAAAGAAGTTGAGAAGTTGTTTAAGTACAAAGACGTAGAAATAGAAGTGACCAGATACGGGGAATGAAAATCAGCACAGCACCAGTGGTGATTGGATCGTTAGGGCTAATTAAAAAGGGCCTTGATAAGCAGCTCAACAAATTCCCTTACCTGTATTAACGTGGGAGAACTTCAGAAAATAGTGAAGCTAGGTTCCGCACACATTTTACGCCGTATACTCTCCATGAGATGAGGACCTGTTTTGCCTCTAGGGTCAGAAGAAGACAACGGACCATATTTTATTTAATAATAATAATAATAATAATAATAATAATAATAATAATAATAATAATAATAATAATAATAATAATAATAATAATAATAATAATAACAACAGTAACAATAACACTGACAATAAAAATAGAAATTCTAATCGACTGTCGTCCTCACTTAGAATTGCTGGTCTTGAACCCTGCAACGTACCAAGTGTTCTTCGCAGGGGAAGTGTTGTGATTTTGGTCAACAATGTGGTATGGCAAGCGGGCAGCCGGCCTTTTGAGCCCTATAGCTGAAGAAAAAATATTTAAAATTATGGTTTAAGAAGCGTGAGTCTATTCTTTAGCAAAGGGAAGGCTGGTACACATGAAAGGTATTTTAAAATAGTAAATGCTTAATGTAAGTATCCCAGTTCTCTCCTTATTTCCAATTTAAAACGGAAGATGTCATTAGATTTTGAATGTCGTAAAAGTAAACAGCATCATATCTTATATTCTCTACTACTCTGGGCACAAGGCCCGAAATTTTGAGGGGGGGGGGGGGGGGCAGTTAATTAGATCAACCCCAGTACGCAATTGGTACTTAGTCTATTGACTCCGAAATGGTGAAAGATAAAGTCGACCTCGACGGAATTTGAACTCAGAAATACCGCTAAGCATTTCACCCGGCGTGCAAATACCATTAGTCCACGAATATAATAGAATGCGTTCAATGTCATTTTTACATGAAATAAAAATTTGGTCGGGTAAGTTATGTTAAAATATGCTAACGAGTGTATGTGATAAGCGAAATCATAATCTTAATGAGTTAAGCAAAAATATCAGTACAAGGCAAGACTAACATAATAAAATGAACGAACGTTTATAGAAGAAAAATCGTGAATGCTACATTTGCCAGAGATTTCGTAAAATATATTCAGCAGAAAAAAAAAATATATATGCATATCATTTGAAGTTCATAGCATTCACATTGCTACCTAATATTGTACAACTGAAATACAGCGGAAATATGGTTACTATTATTACTTGTGTTGCAATGAAAATTATTAATAGCACCACCGTTAATAATAGCGGCAGACGAAATACCTATTTCTTTACTGCCCACAAGGGGCTACACACAGAGGGGACAAACAAGGACGGACAAACGGATTAAGTCGATTATATCGACTCCAGTGCGTAACTGGTACTTAATTTATCGACCCCGAAAGGATGAAAGGCAAAGTCGACCTCGGCGGAATTTGAACTCAGAACGCAGTGGCAGACGAAATACCGCTAAGCATTTCGCCCGGCGTGCTTGGCGTTTCTGTCAGCTCGCCGCCTTCATCATATCTTACATTGACAGAATAAATTCCAGTGAACGGCTGGTTTTGTCTTTGTTTTTGCATTGTGTCATATTGATATTGCGCTGCGACTTATTGACGAGTAGCAATAAACTCTAACGGCACCGAGTTGCCACATGCTGTATAAGCATATTACATAAAATAATCAAACTCCTTATTTTATGAATAGAAAAGAAAAGTTCTCGTTAACGTAAAGAAATTGCACGTTGCATAGAAACAAGAAGAAAGAGGTATAAAATTATTTTGAGAAAACTGCTTCAAATGAGTAAAAATGTACGTAATTTAGTGAAGACAAGAAATGTTTTTAGAATAGCGTATGTATTCATTTGTATTCAACTTTGTAAAAATGCTCTCAGAGGGTTTAAAAAGAAAACAATTCTACTT
Source organism: Octopus bimaculoides (assembly GCF_046866305.1). NCBI lineage: Eukaryota > Metazoa > Mollusca > Cephalopoda > Octopoda > Octopodidae > Octopus > Octopus bimaculoides. The sequence continues at coordinate 142,926,982 of NC_142929.1, forward strand.
TTCTATGTACGCTAAATGTAAATCGGAAGCCCTATTCTGTATAGGAAATCTAAGTATTGAACAGGCACTACTAATAAAGAAAACCGATATATAATATAAAGAACAATAGTAATAACGTTAATAAAAGCTAATATCATAAATACTGAATAAACAAAAAAAAAATACTATGGAGAAAAATGAAGCGAAAGTAAGAAACACATTTTATAGTAGTGAGTTGATCATCGTTCACCATGTTTGCAATATATTTTGAGTACGTACAAAATAATTAAATACAAAGAATTGTCGTAAAATGAAGGAAGCAATGAAACGCTTTTAAAAGGTAAACTTTGTTGACAACAGTAAAAATTCTTTGAAAAATACCACTAACATCTAAGATTGGGATATGGTAAATAAGTCATCTTCAATTTCATGAATGTATATATATATGTATATATATATATGTATATATTCCGCAAGCAATGGAACTAGAACGCAACAGATCACAGTAAAATATCTGGACAGATGGACGTTGCGAAGACGGAAAACAAAAACGATATATAGACGGACAGGAAAATAAAAACAAGTACAGGGCATTCGCAGCCTCCTCTCGTCAGTCAAGTTACCAACTTCTTATTAAAGTTTCGGTCAGTTATACTTGTGACTGTTCAAATCTGGTTGTCTCCAATAATCTAAGCTAAGTGCATAAAATTTTCGGGGAGAAATCAAGCGAATGTGTGCGACAACAAAGACAAAATACATACATACATACATACGTACATATATATATATATATATATATATATATATATATATATATATATATATATATATATATATATATATATAAGTACAGCATATATTTTCTTATTGAAGAGGGCATAAGAAGAAAAGGATTCAGACTTAGTGTGAGAGGAATAAAATTTAGTAAAATGGATTAGGTATAGAAAAGAGAAATAAGTCATAGATTTCAAGTGTTGCCTTCCAAGATTCATGTAATTTTGTCCAGTGGTGGATAGGTAGGTAAATGTGTTCTAAGTATGAGTTTATATATATATATATATATATATATATATATATATATATATATATATATATATTTAATGTTAGGGCATAGAGTTTCCCTAGCATTAAGTAATGTTTGAACGACACGAGTTTATCTGACTAATATATAAATTATAGTTTTAAATAAATGCATAGAAGTAAAAGATACAGCAGTAAATGTTCAAAGCATTTAAATTGACGAGTTTAAAATGTAAAATAAGGCACTTCTAACCTTCACTTGATTTATTAATGGGATTACCTGAACATTTTTGCATTTCGAATGTGCGTGCGAGCGTGCGTGCGTGAGTGTGTGTGTGTGTGTGCGTGTATGTGTGTGTGTGTGCGTGTGTGCGTACGGGTTTGTGTGTTTGTGTACGTTTGCTTAAGTATATACAGGTATATACTTTCCAACCACATGATTCTGGTTTCAGTACCACTGCGCACCAACTACGGGGAGTGGCCTGTACTACAGCCATGGACCTATCAAAGTCGTGTGAGCCTATTTGGTTGATAGAAACTGAGAGAATTTGGTCGCATATGTTTGTGATTATCTATGTCCATGTGAATCTCTTTAAAGTTGCATGTCAACTTCACAACCGTTTGGCAAGCGGTGTTTGATTGGTTCCAAATCCATAACCCTAGTATTTCGTTAAAAAGACCGATAGAATTAGCACAACGCTTTGAAACATAAGTATTGGGCTGGATTCGTTCGACTAAAGATTTTCAAGGCGGTGCCCTAGTTTTGCTGTAATCCAATGACAGAGTGGAACAATTAAAAGCTAAGAAATGAAATATCCACAAAGACACACACGCACATTCTGGCACACACACGTACACGTACACACACACGTACACACACACACGCTCTCTCTCTCTCTCTCTCTCTCTCTCTCTCTCTCTCTCTCTCTGTCTCTCTCTCTCTCTTTCTCTCACACACACACACACACACACATATATTCGTCTTTACACACAGATATGAAGTATGTCACGATTCATAGGGATATATTCATAAGTAAATGTGATATTAATGGTGTTAACAATAACTTGAAGAAACATTACAAAGCTTTCGTGGAAACATCAATTTTATCTATAAATTTATTAGCTGTATCGATGTCTACGCTGATATCATACATGACATTCACGTAATTACAAATATTTAGTGTCAAATCATACTAAAAGTGAAACTACAATGCTAACAAATCTCAATTCATTCGATAAAATGTACAGAAAATCATGAATTACAGAGATAGAGCAACTTATTATTTGATAATCACGTTTAAAACCCATAGCATAGTATAAAAAAATTCAGAAAATTCAGAAACATTATAGTGCATACACGTGAGAAGGGATGACCACTAAGTAGACATCCTTTACGCTAGAAATCGACCATCAATTGCCAAGCCACAAAAGCAAAGAATGTTCTCCAGAGAAATTCAGCGCACATCAGAACATGAACAAGACAACTGAAAATATACAATATATATATATATATATATATATATATATATATATATATATATATATATATATATATATATATATGTGTGTGTGTGTGTGAATAATAGACTTTCATGCAATCTCCGCCTACCGAATTCACTTACAAGTCACTGTTCGGCCCTGGGCTATAGCAGAAGACACTTGCACGAGGTGCCGCGCTATGGGACTGAACCAAAATGCTACTGTGTTGAAAAGTGACCAAGTGACCTTTCTAAATCACACACCCACAACACAACTGTTACTCAGAAATAGCGCAGAAATGAAACACTGATTCAGTGAAACATTATCTAGCAATGGAATATCAGTATATTTCAAACTTCAGAGCAATGACAGGTTATACATTAATATATACTGTGACAGAAAAATAATTTTTTGATGCAATCATATAAATACGGTTATATATTATATTAGATATTAGATAGTATATAACTATAAAAAAATGATTTGTCCGAGAAATATGTAATTGACGGATTTAAATTTGTAACGTATTAAATCTAGAGCATATACATGTGATTAGGATGTAGTTTATATACTAGAAATATTTTCTCTATTCAGAAAAAAATGAAAGAATATGGTGACTAAGAGTAAAAATATTGTACTTGAGGCAAAAGTGTCATGAAATGCCAAAATCGTTCATTATCTGTTTATTTTAAGCAAAATAATATGCTCGCGATATAAAAACACATAGCACAGCATGGAGAGTATAAACGGTAGGATGTGCACAGTAATAATCATTGTACAAATGGGTTTCCATATACAACAAGCCACGATAAGAAATATTTGTGGATGTTTCTTGCGATGCTGGAAAAGCAAGCGTAAATGCGTAGTGAATAAAGTGAAGGACATAATTAATACCAAATAACGACATATAAAGAAGAACCCCTTCGCATAGAGCATATTATGCATGATCAGCATCGTTAGTTTATTTCTAGAAAAAAAAGGCTAATTTTACCCATATCAAATATATAACCTTAAATAACAAAAGAGCATGAAGCATTAGATGCAGTAATTACCGTTTTGTTACAATATTGGCCACAAGAGTGCAGCTCTGCTGTAGAGTCAATATATGAATAATAGCTATTTTAATGACACAGATACAAGTACAGCAATAATTGTTTTTTTTAAGAGCAGATAGGAAATCAAAATATATTGCATATTACAATATAATGCATATCACGATACATTTCTATTGACTCGCTAGTTATCAAACTAATCTCTTAAATATAATCCAGTTATAATTATGTAACAGCTCAAAAAATTGCTCCTGTCATTCACAGTAAAAACATCCTCATATTTAAGTTTCATTGAATCACAACGAATGATAGCCATATTTTCTTTCTACTAGAATAACATATTTACCATCCGTATTGAAATATGTGCTATATTCAATACTCATTAGATTCCTCAAACAGTATAAGCATGTTATCATCGTATCATCCTGTTGGCCATATCTGTTTCCCTACTGAAAACAAAAAAAGAACCTTTCTTTCTGATTATACGCCATTATCTACGATACTATTGTACAATATCATTTCTCTCACTCACATTTCCTCATTTACATCGCTACGTTCAAAGAGGTTAAACTAATTTTCTATTCTATTATATACTATTCCCTTTTGAATCGCATCCACAATAGATACAGTAATACAACAAATATTATTGAATATATCTCAAAATATCTTCAGTGCATCATACTGAAGATGCATAATCAAATGACGACACCTTAAAATCTTATAATGAATACGACATATCACAAAGCACTTGGCAAGTTTGAAGTCAGCTACGTGGTCAGTTTCTGGCTATTTGATAAATGCCAGTTACGTCTGGCAAGGAAACCAATTTGACTTAGAGAAAATGTTCTACTATTTCTGGACTTATTCATACATTACGTAAAACGTATATTAATAGAATGAATAAAACAGCGCTATGAAAGAGATGGAACAATTACACGTCTACGAAAACTAGATATATGTCACTAGTTATACTTTTGGTCGTCCATCCATTTATAAGATGCGTATTTAGTACAAGAAACTGTGAGTTGAGTTGCTTTCATTGTTTCTCGACAAGACAACAGGTACTAATTCATTGTTTCTCGACAAGATAACAGGAACTAATTACGACAAAAAGAAGCCACAACACTAGAAACCAAACATACACACACGCACACACACACATATATATGCATGCATGTGTGTGAGTGTATGTACGTAAGTTTCTATATGTACATATATATGTATGTATGTATGTATGTAGGTAGGTAGGTAGGTAGGTAGGTAGGTATGTGTGTGTACGTACGTATTATGGATGTTTGCATACACATATATATGTATGTATGTATTCTTTATGTATGTATGAAATGGAATGAATAAGTTATATACACACCAGAGAGATTATAAGTAAAACCAGAAGAAAGTAGAATGTTAAAAGCAATTAAAGAGAAGCATCAAATCTTAATTACAAAACGTACTAAAGATAATCTGCTGAGTAAACAAAGAAATTCCTCATGCTTGATTCTCGCGAAGAGAATAGGAAAATAATTAGACGACGATCAAAAATATTAAATAAGGAAGCAATGTGTTTATATTTAGTGCATTCCATTAATTAAATGATCACAGACTAATTGACCAGAAATAAGAATTTGATTTAAGAAGTTTCGTTATTTACTCCCAAAATTAAATAATACTGTAAAAATCTGTTTTCCTGGCGATTAATATATTCTGGGGCATATTTTGCCAAGCTGCCGCAAATATGAATGCGAAAATATCATGAATAACTCTTGGACAAAAAACGATATCAATACCTAAATACATTTATCGCATTTCTGACCGAATCCTGGCAGTAATGAAAGTCCACAAATTATCACTGTGGAATGGACATGGTAAGGTTACGAATGTAGCGAGAATAACACATTTTCTCATTTTGTTAAATGGCAATCTAAAGATGTAATAGTTGGACAAATCGTCAGTTTTGTATCCACGAGTCACTGGGTATTGCAGATCGTTAACTTTCTACCTTCTAGGTCAAATGATCTAGATTGACCAAATCAAGGGCCATATCCAGATGGCCATCCACTGATCCCACAGGTCACCCATTCCACTGAATTCCTGAAGTATTTTCTCAGCAGCCGCTAACTTATCAATCATGAACTTAGTACATTTACCATACATCTGGCCAACTCGTGCTGCTACGAAAATAACACAAATTTATTATTATTCTGAAAGGGCAATGAATGCAGTGGACAATGGTTTCTTTAAAAATTTACAAACTATTAGCTTTCTCTAAACACAAGCTACGTGTATTATGTACAATCCACACACTTGATAAATTACAGCACACCAAGCGGCAATATTTACACTGTAAATCTCACATGCTACTCACAACATGCATAGAGATATAAGAGCGCACAAAGCAGACATGCTATGGAATCTCTAAAGTGGAGAACAGCTTCTACACAATCACAAAACCCTCCTGAAAATTAATACATAAACGACTAGAGATATGTAAGGATGCAGTGGACAGCTACAGTGTCCTTCTTGTTGCACATTGCTCTGTCCGTTCTCCACAATGCTTGCTCGTGCAACTTCCTACTTGTTAAACCAGTCTAATGGTTTCCACCGCACAGTCCGCCGGGTTCACTTTTCAAACGAATAGATAGACAAACCTAAGCTCAGAGATTGTTCGAAAGCGGTCGGCAACTCTCACCATGGTTTAGCTGGCCTGTAGAAGTCGTTGCACGAGATGTGGCTGTTGCTGCATGCAGACAACTTGGAGAAGTCACAGGTGAGAGCAGGGTGTGAGGTGAAGACCAAAAGCGGATGGTAACAGAAATTTACCAGTATTCTGAAAGGGCAATCAATGCAGAGGTCAATGGTTTATTATTACATAATAACATATATTCTATTTTGTACAAAATCACTATTGTACATGACACGACTCAAACGGGGCAAATTCATTGGAACTTCATTAAAATCAAAAAAGACATCATAAAGAAAAGGAAACGAAATGCAACTAAGATATTCATTTTACCTCTTAACACTTTATGTATGCTAGTAGTTACGAATTTGAATGCACGACCATAACACAAATAACTTCAAATTTAAAAGAAAGTCGGATTGGATTTTAGTTAGTTTGACAATAACTGCCTCATCTCCGTGAAATGTGCCGTAATGAACAGTGAAGTTTTTATAAATATGTTTAAACACTTGTGACACAAGTGCCAGGAAATAACAGATCTCCTATCGCCACTTACTTAGTAAACATCAAAATCATTGTATTGATTGAACGGCCTATCACACACGATTCGAAACGGAATAAAATTGATTAAAAGAAACCCATATTTTTCTCACTCTTAATGAAGGATGATGCACAAAATTGATGTTCTGGGGTTTAGAGTTACGCCAAGTCAATGCAATGCATTTTATCTTTAGTTGCACAGATTTTGACAACCTCAGCTTAAGTTTCCTTTTGATAATCTCATTAAATAATGTAGATATATTATTTTTTTCTCATTCAATGTGTTCCGTCTTTACAAACATCCTTAATTGATTTCTGTTGTTTAATTAAGCGCACCATCTTGAGAGGATTAATTATGTTAAACAATGGGAAGCCGTTTGATGTAAATTATTATAACAAACATACATAAATACACATAAATGTATGCGTGTGATTCTATGTGCGCATAGGTTTATGTGTATGTGCGTGTGTGTGAGTGAGTATGCATAAGTGCTTGAGTGTTTGTGTGCGTGTGGTAAATGTTTCAACCAGTTTCAATAAAGCATTACTTGACACCGCCAATATGTTATTTTGACATTGAATGCTGTGATCACAATGGCAGTACATATTCTGTTTCAATCTGGTTTCGTTGAGTATAAAATTATGATTTGTTTAATACGGTTTTGACATACAGTTTACATATTGCATATCATCGTAACTGAACCCAAGGTTTCGTGTTTCAACGCTGCCCTCGTCTATCCTTGCTTTGCACTTTCTCGCAACCATTTCCCTCAACTTGATTTGAACAGTTCTAGGCCTGGCGTTCGTGGAGATCTAGGCTCTTCTTCCTTACGTAATCTTCATTCTAATACTATTTGTGCTATACTGACTCGGTTCGTAGCCGTCTGCGAACCCCGCATGCTGGTTGAAAGAGAAAAATATTGGAACCAGAAAGGCTATATAATTCTAAATAACACAACTTGTTTATCAATAGGATGCAGTAAATATTTTCTTCAGCTGCATAATAATTTGCATCGATCCTATACACATGCACGTGTGTGTGTGTGTGTGTATGTGTGTGTGTGTGTGTGTGTGTGTGTGTGTGTGTGTGTGTGTGTGTGTTTGCGTTTATGCCTCACTAGAATTATGAGTCATGCAAATGGTCAGGTTTTGGATAATTGAACTACAGTCAAGTCTTAATTCTTATGCTTTGTAGCCATCTGTTTTACAACAACTAAAACAGTATGGATAACAACCAATTGTTGTAGGTGTTGCTTGGACGCTTGTACTCTCATTTGAGATGAAGACAAACGCTTCAAAGCATGTAAATTCCTCCGAAAGTTTTAGTGATTCACAATCTGAAGTAAAGTATGCAAGATTTCTGACTGTATACACACGTTTCGATTTTGCCTAGTTTTGAGAGGATTTTGCAGTATCGTTGACTGTAATGCTCTTTTAAATTTCACAATTGCTCACCCTATTAAATTTCTCAAGCAGGCTTTTGATATAGCTTAAATTTCTCCCTAGAACCTTTTTCCTTATGATTTCATTCACTGGGCTTCATTATCAGGAATACATATTTGGTCTCGTCACATACATTTGCTTTACAATCGTCTCGACATTCTTTCAAATGTGTTTCTAGATTTCCAAGTTACTTTGATGTCTATATGTAATTGTTAATATCGGTTTCAAACCTTGGCACAACGCTAGCACTTTCAAAGACAGCAGTTAATCGATTATATCGATTCCTAGGGTTCAATTTTTACTTATATTATCAATCCTGAATGTATGAATGTCAAACCCGACCTCGCCGGAATTTGAACTCAGAACGGAAGGACGGGTTAATCATTTTCCCCGGCATGCTAATAATTCTGTGGCGTCCCTGCCTTTTAGTATGTTAATATTAAATATTATTCCAATCATCTTAAAATTCAAATATTTTCTGGTACTTTTTCTTAAATTCTTATGTGTATTATTATTATTATTTCGACATGCTTTACAACAACCACCATGCTACTTAATATTTATAATCCTCTAGAATAGTAATAATTCTTTAATCTCTTTCAATGTGTTTGTCCATTCGAGAAATGCAAATATAAACATATCTTCTTGTGATTTTCATCTTTTAATAATTAAATCTGTTTCAATTTTGTGTTCATGTAAGCTGCACGATTTGTTAAAGCGCGTAACTAATATCGTTGTCACGACTTTCATTTTGTTTGAGCATATATAAATATCTTCAAAATGTTACTAAGAAATATTAACGCTGGGTATTTTGTTGGTATTTAATTTCTGTTCACGACGTATAACTGATATCACATTCGATGAAAGTACCATACATATCATAGTTTGAGAAATTATCAATCATACTTCAAATAAAATTGTTGGGAAAAGAACACCATGAAATCAAAGCAAACCTATTTTACAGAATATTATATTGAACGTATGGTAAGTTCCACGAACAAAAATGCTTAAAATTTATTCAAGTCAAATTGTTGAAAATTATTTTCTATTAACCATACAAGCTAAACTATTTCTTGTTAATATTCACTTGTATACTTCGAGGTGTACATGTACCGAGTGATTATTTAGGCACACTCTTGGAAGACACGTATATCACCACCGACCCCTACACACCGAAAACTCATTTTATCAATTCTACTACTTCACTCAATTGATATATTTAAACATATTGTTGTACTTTAATATATTAAAACGCTCTCTATACCAAATATGATACACTATTGTTAAATTATATTTTTCAACAAAAATAACTAGAGATTTGCGACGTTATTTATGAAACTGAATGAAACTATTGTTAAATGTCCTATAGATAAATGCATAAAGTATGTCAATATGTTATACTAAATGTGTTGAAAGTACATTACATTTTAAGAGCGATAAAGCAAATAATACATTAAAAGAAAATATATTCAATGGGAAAGAGAAGGCAAATTATATTTAACAAAGGAAAATATGCAATTTTAGAATTCCCGACTCACAGTTAATGACATTTCTAAATCGAAAATGGCACTATATGTAAATGGAAAGTATTGCCGCAGGCTGAATTACAATTTCAATTCATAGAACATGGATTTAGAAAGTATAACTGAACGTATCATAAGAAGTAAATCCGAAATTTCGTCGCATTTCCGCTGAAGGTGGAAGTAGAAATGAGTAACATTTCTACTGTAGATTATTATGTTCTTGACACTGTTAGTGATATAAATAACGAGAACACATTGAAATACATTTTACAAGTGTCAGAAGCACACATTCACTGATCCGTTTATAAGATGATCACCAGGTAACTAATTTCACTCACGCACGCACAAACACACACGCATACACACACATACACATACACATTTGGAAGGAGGGGAGGATAGATAGATAGATATATAGATAGATAGATATATAGATAGATAGATAGATAGATAGATAGATGGATAGATAGATAATACATACATACATACATACATACACACAAAAAGTGATCTGCAATATTATCTTGGTATAGCGAGTTGGATAACCTCAAGCATAGAAAATGTTTGTATAAATAATATAAACTAGATGATAATCGATCAACAAGTCTTATTGATCACTGTATTCCATACACTTAGTCCCATATCGAATTAGATAGAAATGCCAAAAAGATGACCGCTGCTCTACAACTCCTGTATACAGCACCAACAGTTGCTAAGTATGCGATAACTAATTTTGTGTAGGAATGAAATAGGGAGTTACGTTCTACATATGTTTCGGAAGACTCAACGAGGGAAATCATGCACAATTCATTCATTGTAACAGTCGAAAGACATTGGAGTGTGAATTGATCAAGCAATCAATCACATTGCCTCCTCTAAAAAAACTAGTAACTATTGAAATATACTAACTGTTTCAGTTTCTCTTCATGGATTCCTTTCGTCTTTGGACGCATAAGAAACCGTTAAAAAATACCCGAAGGAAAGAAACACTGAACATTTATGAGGCACATCCAAGTTACATAATATGCGTTCCTCGAATATTTTGAAACGTATGTTGTATACAACTGCTTTTTCCATTCCCAGGAGTTAAATAACAACGAAAATATAATTATAGATCTTGCACTATTACCTATTAATAAAGTAACAAACTGAGCAAAAGAAATCCTTCAAAAGGTTTGTTAAACATCCAATTCACTGGTACTTCGGTTGGATTCTGTATAAATATTGGTATAATTCAATTATAAAGATAAACTAAATATAGAGATATTCTATTGATAATCCAGTAATTTATTTATATTACAATATTAAATTAAATACTATCATTATAATATACAACATAACATAATATTATATGAATGATTACAAGAAACCATAAAAGTCCAACAGATTGGTTCGATTTATATTTTTACTGAAGTGACTTATATATAGTGGAACTGTGATTATGTTTGTAATGAAAAATTTATATAATCGAAACAATTTGTTTCTCTTTTTTATGGTTTTTATAATCATTTTTATAATATTATGTTATGTTGTATATTATTTTCATAGTATTTAATGTAATATTGTAATATAAATAAAATATTGGGTTGTCAATAGAATAACACAACATTCAATTCATCTGTATTTATTATATAAATATTCAACTATACAAAAGCAGGGAGGTACCAAAATCGTTAATATGCCGGGCAAAATGCTTAGCGGAATTTCGTCCACCTTTACGTTGTGAGTTGAAATTTCGCCGATATTGAATTTGTCTTTCCTCATTTCAGAGTCGATGGAAATTTTTCTTATATATTTGTAGTTTCCTTTTGGATGAGTTTTTTACGAAGAAAAGAGTATCATCACTATACAGACCACCCCCTATTTTTGGAAATTCACTATTTGAATTCAATAAAAAGTATATATTCCTACATGATCTGTCACCTGCGCCAAATCGGCAAATTTTATTGTAACGTCAAAACAGTCATAGGTATGGCATCTATTATCAAAATGTAGAACCCATTTTCTAGCTGCTAATATTAGATTTATTTCATTTACACTCAGCTGTGTATGTTGCCTAGTCAAACGAGGTGCATTATTAAGATTATAGGTTTAATGTAGGGATAATAATGATTAATATCAATTTGTAAGAACTTATATTTGTTCTTGTTTTCAATATTGCTGAACTAACTTTTTGACTTCTGTCTATTAGACCGACGCTACACTTTAATCTTTGTGTTTCAATTCAGTTATATATTTGTAGATAATAAATTTATTCACTTTCCCTATGTGTGATTTTCCTGCGCAAATTAATCTCACTTTCGTGTCATTTTCAAAATTTACTTTACGGTCCTTCAATGTGATTCTCACCCTCAGTGGAATGAAAGGTTCTCTCCTACCATTTATAGAATAATTTGACGTCATTTTATTAAATTGAAGATTAATCGAGCTTGATATAATTTTATTAAATACCTTATATTTCTTAGTGGCTTCCTTTGTAATTAGTTCATGATATTTTCTAATGTTTAAAATGGAAATATTTTCTGTTTCGTCACATTGAGCTATAATACCGTCTTTTGTTTATACTGCTTTCCTAAGAGGGTGCTTAACAAATTTAACATTCTTTAATATATTCCACAGATCTTCTTCGAAATATTTCAGAACACGTTTAAGTGGTGGGAATTTTCTTCTTTTAAAATATTTTCGTATTATTTTAGTCTCCTTGTTTTTAGTTTCATATTTTTCCTCGAATGTGCTTTCGAAATGATAGGCCCTCCATCTTCTTTTATGGATAACTTCATTAGTTTTCGTTATTAAGTCTTTCATGCAATCCTTATACATACATATATGCATATATATGTGTACTGTGCGTGTATGTATATATATATATATATATATATATATATATATATATATATATATATATATATATATATATATATATATATATATATATATATATATATATATATATATATAAATATATATATATATATATATATATATATATTTTTATATATATATATATATATATATATATATATATATATATATATATATATATATATATATATATATATATATATATATATATATATATATTTAATTATATGCATTTATTTTATCCTAATTAATAATAATTCGGATAGAATAAATGGGTTAATAGAAACCAGGGTAGCAATGATCACAAAATAACTGTGGTGTAATTCCTGTTTGTGAGGCAGAAATTCCTTGATATTTTGGGCATTTGAGTATATATAAATTTAAGGAATGGAGTAAACGCATGTTATAACTGCATACTTTATTCCGACATATGTTTCAAAGAATTACAATTTATGCGATCCATAGGAATCGTCGATGTTAAAAATGTAAACTTCTCCCCAGGGAATGTATGGGAACCATCTTAAACTTAAGACATTATGACCGAGTATGAGAACTATAGTTGGATAAGGTAATAACAATTCATTTGAAAAAACCGTTAGAGATGTGGACGCTACCAGATAGTACGTTGGACAAGAAAGGAAGAGAAAAAAGGAGAAGAGAGAGAGAGAGAGAAGGAAAATTTAGAGTGTAGATTTGGGAGTAGATGGGATGAAATAAATCCAATAAAATTTTTTTTCGGAGAGGAATGTTATGTAATAAAAAAGGCATTATAAATGGGGTTAATACTGTGTTTCTATGAAAATATTGAGATGAATGTATGTAAACACTTATACTTATGTGTATGCGCATATATATACACAAACAGACCCACATTTACTCCAATAAGTTCATATATGTATATTTATATACACACCCACGTCAACACTAAACTCACACTCACATATACATACGAACACACACACATATACATATATATATATATATATATATATATATATATATATATATATATATATATATATATATATATATATATATATATATTCATATAGCAATACATACACATACACATATACATATGTATATATATATATATATATATATATATATATATATATATATATATATATATATATATATATATATATATATATACATATATATATATACATATATACACTAATACACACACACGACATATGCATGCATACATACATATACATACACACATACATACATGTACATACATACATACATATATATATATATATATATATATATACATATACGCACCCATACATGTTCACAAATACACTCATATATGGATATATATAAAAAGATTGCATAAATATATATGTGCACAAAAATATACATACATCCAATTAATCATACATACATGCATATGTATATATTTTTTTATAAATAATAGCAATAAATTAAAAATAAAAATAAAAATAAAAGTAAAAATAAAAATACATATATGTACACAAAGATCTATACAAACACATCTAGTTTCATACAAAAATATGAATATATATACACATACTCTCCCACAGATACACGTGTATATATAAAACCACTTATACACGTACCATTATACATACATATATATTATTTATGTATTTGTTGTTACATGAATTTATATATTTATATAGATACTCATACGCAATTTAATATACTCCCTAGTACGTATGAATAACCGTCGATGTGTGGTAATTATTAATAAAGTAGAGGGATGTTTATCTGAAGGTAATTCATATATAAGTGAATGAGATGTTAAATGAATAAAAATTAATTAATGAATTAAAGAATAATAAAGTTAATGGGTTGTCCATTAATTCACATGAAATGATTACTTTATTATTATATGCTAGAAACGTTGGGTTCAATTAGGGGTTGAAAGAGTAAATCTTGCTTAAGAAGACAAAGTCAAAATTATAAATACGTTTACTACAGTAATTCCGTAACATATTTGTTAGTGTAAAAGTTTTATCGAGATTTGAAAATCACAATATATTATGCTGACCAGTAAATTTTTCGTCAAATAATGAGACATTAAAATGATTGGGATATGTTTTGTTACCAGAATAAATATTTAAACTATGAATGATAAAAATTAAAGATGTTTCTAGGAACGTTGAAATGATGAATTATGACCGTAGAGTTAGAAAACTCTCATTAAAAAATCCAGGAACATAAATAACTCTTATTTGCTAAGCAAATTGGTGAATAAGTTGGAAGTCGTAAATTAATGATATTGAGGTATAATTAAGTATGGAAATGAAGAAGTAAGGTTAATAAAGCATTGCATATTATGTAATTATTATGGGTGACTTTCACTATGAAATAAACCAAAAATAATCCGCTTTTTTTATGTTCAAAGATTTTATGTGTTCTAATTTAGGTTAATAAATAAAGAATGTTTAGATAAATTATGTCAATCGTAATCAATTTTTATCTTCTAACATATGAGGGAGTTAATGACATGTTTTACTAGAACTATTTGAGGAACTCATGTATTACGGGTTAATATGATAGCGTTTTATAAAAAAGTGATTGCTATTTAAATGCTGAAAATACAAGTTGCTGCCAATGTTTACATCTGTAAGAGTTTTCTATGAACGTGTTTACCAGTTTATTGTTTGAAAATAAAATAAAGTACAGTTCGTTATTACATAATGAGCAGAATTTTGCACCCTTTTCATATGGTCTAGAAATAGAAAGAATTAGCCAGTCTAGTTTAAATTTTATGTTATTATCTTTAAGTTCCCAAATTAGTTTGCTAAGGCTCGTGGTATTACGTATGATTCTATCTCTAAAGGTTGAGAAATGAAAACATATTCTGGTGGATATTGCTGAAGAGGAAGATCCAACGTGTATCTGTGGGAGAGTGTGTGTATATATATTCATGTTTCTGTATGAAACTAGATGTATTTGTATAGATTTTTGTGTACATATTTATTTATGTATTTATGTGTTTCAGCCAAGTGGCTGCGGTCATGCTTGTGCACCACCGTGATTTTCACGTTCCTTGCATGGCTCTTCTCCTCCACCTGATATGGTCCAATCAAGAGTTGTGATGGCACATCTGGTGTATAAGAGAATGTGACACAACCCCACTAAACTGCGTCTCATTACGAGCCATTGGTTCGTCTGGTATCGTGGAGAGCAAAGAGTCAAGTTTTGTCTTGAAGACCTCCGCATCCATGTCTTGCATGTCTCTCAAATGTTTTGGCAAGGCATTGAAGAGCTGAGGTCCTCTGAAACCGAGGCTGCTGCAGTATCTCGTTCTTATGTGAGATGCAGTGGACGGTAACTTTGGCACCATGCAGTGGCGACCCGTGCGGGCATTCCTGTAGTACTTGATACCAAAGTTTGGCACCAGTCCTTCCAGTATTTTCCATATGTATATTATTACATATCTCTCCCGCTGAAGTGCCTCGAGTTCTGCTGTCCGCTTGACACTGTGTGATGACCACAACTGAGAGGAATAGTCTAGGCGGCTCAGAACAAATGCCTTCCATAGAGTCAACATGACGTTTTGATCCCTTATACGGAATGTCCTCAGTATCCACCCTGCCAGTTGTCTGCACTTTGCTGTCAACTTGACAATGTGCATGTGAAATGATGCGTCACTACACATGTTGATGCCCAGATCTCTTACTGTTTGTGGTTCTGGGATTGCAGTACCTCCAGGCCCTGTGTATGCCAGTTGGGAGGTACTTGTGGTCTTGTAACGCAGTACTTGAAATTGTTTTGCATTGAACTGCATATTGTTTTGCTCTGCCCACTCATATATTGCACTTAGGTCATTCTGCAGGCTTACAATATCATCAGGATTCTTTATTGCCTGAGATATCTTTGTGTCATCAGCATAGCTAGTGACAGTGGCTCTCCGAGTGACCGTGGGCATGTCCAGAAGGGCCACTATGAACAGTAGTGGCCCCAGGACAGTTCCTTGTGGAACACCGCTCAATATTTGTGTTTCCCTGGATAGTTCTCCATTGGCTGCAACTGTCTCACTTCTACCATTCAGGAAGTCATGCAGACACTCTCCTAATTTACCAGCTATGCCAAGGTTTCGCAGCTTGTGACATATCAAGCCATGATCAACTTTGTCAAAGGCTTTTGCAAAGTCGAGATATATCACATCAACATTTGAATGGTCAAGTAGCTGCTTCAGGACGCAGTCATAATGCTGCAAGAGCTGCGTGAGGCAGCTTCTACCTGGACGGAAACCATGATGGGTCTCATTCAGCAAGTCATTTTCTTCTAGGAACGCAATCAATCTCCTTCTGACAATTCGTTCCATGACTTTGCTAATATGTGAAGTCAGAGAGATGGGCCTGTAGTTCCCAGCCTCTGCTCTGCTTCCACCTTTATGGATAGGACATATGGTGCCTTCCTTCAGCTGTTTGGGAAGTTTACCATTTGCAAGGAAACTTTGGAATAGTATCCGTAGTGGTTCTGCTAATTCTTGTTTACATGACTTTAAGAGGACAGCTGGGAAACCATCGGGGCCAGTTGCCGAATTTGAGCTCATTTCATTTATGGCAGCTATCACATCCTCCTCCTCAATGTCGATGTAGGTAATGGATGCAGTCCCCTTCTGCTGAGTGCTATTGTCAAAGAAATCAGCTGGGTTCTTTATCTGCATGTGACTCAGAGGAGAGGTGAAGACACTCTTGAATTGTGTACTGAGCACTTCACTTATCTATGTGGGATCTGCAGTCAGTGAGCCATTAGGCAGGAATAAGGGTCCTATCTTATACTGTACCGTAGCAGTCTCCTTTGCAAATCAATAGAAAACCTTGGGGTTTGTTTTTATGCTTTCTACTGCTCTCTTCTCCTTCTCTGCTCTCTCCTTTTCATGGGAGAGTTTAATTTTGTTTTCTATTTCTAAGAGTGTTAGTTTTAATTTAGCCCTTTTCCTATCCTCCAGTTCTCTATTTAACTGGTTTGAGACCTTTGTTCTGTGTCTCACAAGGATTTTCCTGTCTCTAGGAATTTTATTGGCATGTTTGCTGGTCTTTCTATATGGCACGTATTTGGTGCATATGTCTTATATGGTTGACATAAAATGACTTAGTTTGAGGTCATTGTCTTGTATAGAAAGGCTGTCATGCCAGTTTTGATTTCGAATCTCTCTGCGAATGTATATATATAAGTATGTATATAAATAGATATGTATATATATGTGTATGTGTATATATGTATATGTATGTATGTGTGTATGTGTGTGTATATGTGCATATATATGTGTATGTATATATATATATATATATATATATATATATATATATATATATATATATATATATACTTGTATATATATATATATATATATATATATATATATATATATATATATATATATATATATATATATATATAATATTATTAGGGACAAAATCCAAAATTACAGGTAAAAAACTCAATTAAAATCAATTTATAAAAAATTAAAATTAAATTGAGCCTTATAGATAAAGTATATATAAAATATATATAGTTTTAGGAAAAATAACCAATTTTCAAGAACTCATCGATGAAAATCCACTATCACATATAGAAAAATTAATAATTAAAAGCACAATAAATGAGTATAATGTAAAGTAAAGTAAATATCATAAGATAAATATAATAAAAAGATTACACGTGTTTCATAACCAATTTTCAAATAGAAACGAAATTTAAATCGATTAAAATCAATTGAAATTATCGAAAATAAGTTCTAAGAATAATATGAAAATAATATGTATTCTTGTTTTTATACTATTCATTTGGTTCTTTATAGATTATTTTAATAGATAACTTATTTAACACTATATTATTTAGAAGTTATAGTTTCATTTCAACATAATATTAGAACTTCGATTGGAATAGTGTTGATATATTTTCGATTATTTTTGATTAATATTATTTGATTAATTATTAATCTTTATAGTTTATAATATCGTTAAAGTTTTTTTTAAATCAAAACTTTGTATATATATATAAAGTTTAACCTTTTATTCTTAATAATTTTTTCTTTCCTAATTTTTTCATTCATAATTTTTTCCATTCATCATTTTTTTCATTCATATTTTTTATTATTACGTTTGTAGAAATAAATAATCTTGTATTTTTCTATTATTCAATTGATCTTTAATCATAATTAAATAAACGTCTTTAGCTTTAAATAGTATAGCTTTAACTATTACACCGGTTAAATATGTACTAATTTTATTTTCATTATTATTTTAAACTTAAACTTCGTTCAACTTGTATTTAAAACAATGATAATTTAAAACAATGAAAATTTATGTAAGATGTTTTTTGTATATAATATACATGTTATTATAATCGATGAAGGGATGATTATTGAATGGTTATTATTTTGATATTATGATATTTTTTTAATAATTTTTCTATCTTTATATAATAAGTATTTCATATTAATTCATTTGGTACTTATTGTTGGTTGAGATATATATCTAATTATTGTACTACGTACGATCTAACGAGTAGCTATATTTTTGAATAGAACTTATTTTCGATAATTTCAATTGATTTTAATCGATTTAAATTTCTTTTCTATTTGAAAATTGGTTATGAAACACGTGTAATCTTTTTATTATATTTATCTTATGATATTTACTTTACTTTACATTATACTCATTTATTGTGCTTTTAATTATTAATTTTTCTATATGTGATAGTGGATTTCCATCGATGAGTTCCTGAAAATTGATTATTTTCCCAAAAACTATATATATATATATATATATATATATATATATATATATATATATATATATATATATATATATATATATATATATATATATATATATATATATATGTATTTGTATATATGTATGTATATATATGTGTGTGTATATGTATGTCTATAGGCGTAGATGCATATATATGTGTATGTGTGTATATGTATTTTTGTGTATATGTGAGTGTGAGTTTAAACGTGGGTGTGTATATAAATATGCATATATGAACTTATTGGAGTAAATGTGGGTCTGTTTGTGTATATATATGCGCATACACATAAGTATAAGTGTTTACATACATTCATCTCAATATTTTCATAGAAACACAGTATTAACCCCATTTATAATGCCTTTTTATTACGTAACATTCCTCTCCAAAAAAATGTTTTTATTGGATTTATTTCATCCCATCTACTCCCAAATCTACACTCTCAATTTTCCCTCTCTCTCTCTCTCTTCTCCTTTTTTTTCTCTTCCTTTCTTGTCCAACGTACTATCTGGTAGCGTCCACATCTCTAACGGTTTTTTTCAAATGAATTACGTTAATACCTTATCCAACTATAGTGCTCATACTCGGTCATAATGTCTTAAGTTTAAGATGGTTCCCATACATTCCCTGAGGAGAAGTTTACATTTTTAACATCGACGATTCCTATGGATCGCATAAATTGTAATTCTTCGAAACGTATGTCGGAATAAAGTATGCAGTTATAACATGCGTTTACTCCATTCCTTAAATGTATATATATATATATATATATATATATATATATATATATATATATATATATATATATATATATTTATATATCCAGTTTTAATTTGCATGAATATATGAAGGTGCAGAAAGGGCAGGAAATGGCTGACTGCGGAATAAAAGAGGATATATAAATGTGTGTTGTCCGTATCAGTAATTTAGTATTTCTTATTTACCGACAACATGCAGTTTCTATAGAGACATATGGATTTACCTATGTGATGATCTATTGAGGATAGTAAAATAAACTAGTTGAAGTTTTCCTTCAGTCACGGAGTTTAGCCAGGATTACAAACTAGGAAAAGTGAATACGGCACCTGCTAGGATTCCATATCCCTAGCGACCTAATTTGGAAATTCTCCTTTATATATGCATAAGGTAAACTTACTTGGAATTGAATGCGTGGCGTTCAATGATATAAGTATGCAATAATATAATATATATGCATATATGTATATATATATATATATATATATATATATACATATGTATACATGTATATTCATATATACATACATATGTATGTGTAGATACACACACACACACACACACACACACACACATATATATATATATATATATATATATATATATATATATATATATATATATATATATATATATATATATATATATATATATATAGATATATGTATATATATGTATATATATATATATATATTTATATATATATATATATATATATATATATATATATATATATATATATATATATATATATATATATATATATATATATACATATATATACATATATATATATATATTTCCTAATATATAACACACACATATATAGAAATATAGATACATACATACATATACATATACACACATTTATTTATGTATGCGTAGGTATATATTATAATTATGTATATTATAAATATTATACACTTTTTGGAGTAGATTGCATTGGCCACTAGGTATTGGTTTATTTACCCTCGAAATGATGAAACTTTCAGTAAACCAAGGATGCATTTTGATTGTATTTTTTACACAGTTTGTTATCGAATGTTTCCAAAATTCATGGCAAGTCTTTCTCCATCATATGTTAATTTACGTTCGTTGAATTGCATTATATATAACGTAATATTTATTTTCGTGTGTTTACTTCTCTCCTTCATTCTGTCTATGTATGCATATATTTGTGTGTGTGAGTTTACATCTGTGTACGTGTGAGTGTATGTCCAGAAGTTTGAATTATATTTCACAACCGCATGAGACAGAATATGCAATGCAATTTGTGACTGGAATGTATGATAAGAGCGCTCTGAATATAATGATTTCGTTGAGCAGAATGCCTATTCATTCAAATATTTCACTCTGAGCAGAATGGTCAATCACTCTCTGCTTGCATCCAACTTATAACTGAATTGAGAAGAATGTTTCACTAATGAACACGTCAGTGATTTAAAAAAAAAAATTCTCATTCTCTTAAACACTAACGTACATGTGCATGAGCAATTTTCAGTGACATAGCAGTACAAAAAGAAAAAAATATTTGAGAAAAAAATTGTCAATGCAAACACTGGAGCAAACGCCTTGGTTTCTAAAATATTCATAAAATCAATCCAAAATATGAAATGCAATAAAATCTGATCGAAAGAAAACTCATTGAATAATGACAGAAAACACTTCACATGAAAACATGAACTCAGAAAAGCAATGAAATCAACCCAAGAGAATATAGAATAAGCAAATCTCATGAGTAAAGCCAGTAACAGAAGATACATTATGGTATATACCATAAGACAGAATTCAGATCTCAATGAAAAAGCTGAATAAAATGTGATAAGAATATCTAAGTTGTTAGTAAAATCATACAATATTGGCGCTACAGTGTGAGAAATGAAAAGAAAAACGATAAAATACGACAACGTGAAGATATAAAACATTAATAGCGAAAAAATAACTACACAAATGCAGCAAATGTTTAAACCCCAGCGTATATATATAATCTTTTACTCTTTTACATGTTTCAGTCATTTGACTGAGGCCATGCTGGAGCACCGCCTTTAGTCGAGCAAATCGACCTCAGGACTCCTTCCTTGGAAGCCATTACTTATTTTATCGAACTGTTTTGCCGAACCGCTAAGTCACGGGGATATAAAACACCAGCATCGGTTGTCAAGCGATGTTGGTGGGACAAAACACAGACACACACACATACACATGCATACATATATATATATATACATATATACGACGGGCTTCTTTCAGTTTCCGTCTACCAAATCCACTCACAAGGCTTTGGTCAGCCCGAGGCTATAGTAGAAGACACTTGCCCAAAGTGCCACGCAGTTGGACTGAACCCCGGACCATGTGGTTGGTAAGCAAGCTACTTACCATACAGCCACTCCTGCGCCTATATATATATATATATATATATATATATATATATATATATATATATATATATATATATATATATGTATATATATATATATATATATATATATATATATATATATATATATATATATATATATATATATATATATATATATATATATATATATATATATATATATATATATATATATATAATTTTTTTTCTCCAAATGACTCTAAAGGTGACTGCGGCAGCGGTAGTGGATGTTAATAGTTATCGCCAAGCTAACATAGCAGTCCAGAAATGTAGGACGAATGCTGTCGTTGATTAGCTCCAAGAAGCCATTGCCTCTAGCTACCTATGTGACACACAAACCTGTGTCCATTATAAACTTCAAACAGGGGAGGTCACCCGATTCCCGTTGCTCGTCTGGCATCTACAGACTAGTTTCTGGGTATTGCCCCTTATCAATGTAGAGCAGCCGAACGCAGCAGGCGTCGCTACTGACCATCTGTACAAAGGATTATTTACCCAAATTCAGTGAAATACATCCACTGGTTTTCAAAAATAGAATATTTCTAGGTCTCTTTAAAGGAGACTACGTCAGCGGTACTGGACACGCACAAAAAATGTACACACACGCGCACACATACACACACGGAAGCACACATACAGACACAGATAAACACACATAAACACACACACACCCGTACCTAACACTCACAATTCCCCCCACACACACACATCCATACACATACACACACACGCACACCCCCACATACACACACACACGCACACACACTTCTCACCAACACTACACACTCACACAGACACGCATACAATCACACACACACGGGCATAAACAATACGAGCACTTACAATAGCAAACGCACGCACACACACGTACACAGCAACGCACATATACACAACATACACATACACACAAACACACACGCACGTACACGTACCCAACACCTACAACCCCACACAAACACGAACACACACATACTCAAAAAAACACCTGTTGACCTTCTACCTAACACTGTCTATAAGCGTACGCTAACCATTCCTGCTACTAATTCCTTCCACTACGTCATATACACACACACGCACACAAACACACTAACAGATAAACCACCAAACCATGCACACACACACACACATACATACGCACACACACGTTCTGTTATCACACACACACTCGCAGACTCTCGGGCACGCACAGATATTCATCCCCCTTTTTCACTCTCCTGTCTTAAAAAGAACTTTTCCCCCACCACCTCCTCTTCCGGTCTTTTCACAATGTAACCTCGTGGGCATCGGTACCATTTTCCACTTTCTCCGTTCTTCCATTCTCCGAACTTTCCATCTTTCCGACGAAGGGCTACGCCCGAAACGTCATACACTCTCTCTTTCCTTTCCTGAGCGTCCAATAACACTATCCGTATCACGTCCTCACTTTGTTGTTTTTTTGTTATTGTTTTTTGAACTTATATATATATATATATATATATATACTACATATGTACGTATAAATGTATATATATATATATATATATATATATATATATATATATATATATATATATATATATATATATATATATATATATATCTACACACACACACACAAACACACACACACACACACACACACACACACACACACACACACACACATATATATATATATATATATATATAGTCAGTCTATAATCCCGAAAAAGAGCACGCTAAACATTAGCGGCCAAATGTTGTTGTTGTTGTTGTTGTTGTTATTGGTGATGGTGGTGGTGGTGGGGGGGGGGTCGTCGTCGTCGTCGTCATCGTTGTCATCGTCGTGATGCTGGTGATAGTGATGTATGTGAAGGTACTAGAAGTGAGGAAGAATTAACAATGGTGGAATAGCGGCGATGTAGAGGAGGGTCGAATAAACATTGTTTTTAGGTAGTTAATTGTTATGCCCGGTAATAGAGTGACCAGTAGTTTTCCCCTATACGACGCTTAGCCGTACAGGCGACTAATCAGATCGAATTGGCCGAAGGCGCGTAAACTCTCTTTAACTGGAAAATATTCCTCACTGTCAGATCGTTTTGTAAACAAAACTAAAGCCTGAAATTCCCCATTCGTTCAATAGGTCCATCGCAGCTTCTGAAAATATCACCGGACTCTCGTACATGCTTTTTTTTCTTATTGTGTCATACTTCTTTCTTTAAGTGGAGAGAGATTATGCGCCTTCGGGTGTTTGAATCCGATGAAATGGCTGCCAAGCAGTTTATAGGTACGAAGGCAACTGTCACTCTATGACCAGCCATAACAATTAACTTTCTAAGATATATATATATATATTATAATTTTTATAATAATATATATCAACTAGAATTTAGTAAACTGTAGTTGGACCCTGAATCTGTAACCATGTTAGTAATTAGCAAGTGATTTAAACTGTAATGATTTTTATAGTTTGGGGTGTCGTGCCTTTGGCCTTCTCATATGTATAATAGGCAGAATTTACTCAGGAACATTTAGATATTGACTTGTTCGTCAAGTATACTCAGCACTTCGAACTCTGTTGGATATTTATGATGTTAGATTTAGTATTGTAATTGTAGGTAAATGCACTAGTAACTACCTCTCCTATTGGTAGTCTCCCCTTAACCGTTAGTTACTACCGTACGGAAGCCCGTATTTATGTTGGGATGCTGTAAAATGACACAAGCGACCTTACGCCACTTACGACATAGACTTCTACCCCACACTTTTTATTTACTGTTTCATTTCTTTATTTACAACTGCTGTATAACGGTTTTAGATTGCCCTTTAACGGTTTTAGATTGCCCTTCGTTATAAATTTAACTGACCTATTATAGAGATGGCCGGAGTTTGTTCAATTCCATTACGGACAGCAGGTGGTTGGTCTTTAGAATATTTCAGTAAGCATACTATTATTACAACTTTAAGGGTATCGTTTGGGGATAAATATCAATTAGCTCTATTTATGAAACCATAAGTAATATTCTTTTTTTAGCCTTATTGGCGATCCCTGTTATACTTAAGCACACATTTTCTTTTCTTCCTATTTAATCACCCTGGAACCCATAACGAAACATTAACCCACCAATTAGTTTTCTAGTTTATTTGCTAGTTTATTCATTTGCTCTTCGACGTCAAGCTTTACACTGCAAAATGGTATGATTCTAATTTATTAAGAGTTCCTTCTTCATCTCGAGGCCCTGTTTTCCCCCATTCTCTTATTTTATATATTTGTATTCACCGTGATGAAGCTCGATGTACTAGTTCGGATGCGCTATAAAGATGACGAGTATTATTTTCATAATTTTCTTAGGCGGCACCAGCTGTCATTGGTAGCAGAAAAGGGTGTAAGCAATGTTCAAGCTTTGCATTTAAAAATATTTATACGATGGTAGTCAATTTACTTGTTGATCATATGTTTTCTCCATTTTCTGCATATTTTAAATTTGATTCCCGATAAACTCACATTTATTTTGTTATTACCTGTACCATATATGCACAGTATGCTTGCATACCCTTGACCAGGGTTAACATAGGTATTTTACACCGGTATTAATAACGGATATTCTTAGCCCTTAGACCGTTACTCTAACCGCTAACTCTACTTGCCTATATATATATAAAGTTGCTAACCACTTAATTTATTACTTCAACATGGAACGCATCATTCAAATTGCTACCAAAATACTGCCTGTATTTTCCTGGGATTGTACTTATAGACTATACCTTAACGGAAGTACGGACCAACCTTTATATCCTCTGGAAAATGATGAGCTGTTAACATTATTCTCCTGTCTGTATTCTATCTACTTTTAGTCTTTATTCTTCCATTTTATTCTTTATAAACTGTGAATTTCCTGGTCTAGAGCTTCCATACGTACTTATCTTGTCTCTAATGACGGAATACCCAGTGTACGAACATGCTAGCATATCACCTGAAATATCCCAGGCACAGCTGTAAGACATCGAATTCACGTTACCCAAATTATGTTATTTTAAATGTCTTGAGGCATTTGTCCTATCTTGGCTTTTGTTGTCCTTTTTCCTCTAATATAATATAATATAATATATATAGTTGGTCAATCACAGCGAAAACTGAGAAGACTGTAATAAATACTGATTTTCGAGAGGTCAATGAACTCAGAACAGCTTAAACACCTACCATTGCTCAACACTACCAAGCAACTACAAACTATATAGATATACGTTACAAAACATTACCAGGCTTGGTCCACAGCACAAAATACATTGTGTTTCCTAGCAGTCAATGATCTGAACTATTTGAAAACAGTGATTTTATCAACGGAAAGTGATGGTTTTTTTTAAAAATTGTCAAATCCTTCTCAGCTTTCACTATTCGCTGAAAAACTCAAAACAATATTTAATCGAACAAGGAGAATTATCTTTTTATAAACACATACAGAAATGGAAAAGGAAGAGTTAAAAATAAATTCGTAATATATCTTTAAAGAAGAAAATTCTTAAAAAATCAATAAACCAAAGGAAGATTTACTTTACATATGCGCAGTTGAATAGAAAATATGGAAATGCAAACAAAAGAAAAAAATACACACAATACAACTCTGCAAAAGGAAGTGCAACTAATCTCTACCGAAAATGGAAGACTTATCTTTACATAATAAAATGAAAGAGGAGGGATTAAAAATAAAAACATTATGAAGTACATAATTAAGTAAAACCTATAATGTTCATAAAAAAAACATTCTGGATGTTAAAGAAGGGTTTAAACTATATCAACAAAAGCATGCCGGATTAGAGGTGGTGAAAATCGTAGTGCTTCTATCAAAACAAGTTATCTGAATCAAATAGCAAAATATGTTTGAAGCCGTAAACCAAAATGAATAGAAATGAAAATATCACTGGAAGGTTCAACATCCTCACATGAAATTCAAATATACCGGAGAGAATATGAAAAGAAATATTTATCACAATAATGAAAATCACCATGTAGTAGACCAGAGGAAAAATAAATGATAGTGTAAATAATATGTACCAAACCATGCAATAAATTCGCTAAAGAATTAATAAATGCATGAAATAGGAAAACACTCGGGATTTAAGAGATTCCTCAGACCGTGGATTAAGAAGCTCTCTAATAGGATAAGTATATTCCTGAATGGTAGTAACATTCCGCAAAGAGGAAGTATGAGGAGGATCTGCGTTTGTCGGGTAACGAATGAATAAATAATATCAATTCCTCTCTCAAATATCAGATCTTCAATGTTTTAAGCAATAAACAAAATATTTTATGAACAGTGTCATCTACAATAGGCCAGAAAAGTAGAAATAACGACGAAAATTCCAATATTACAACGGTAAAACTCCTTATATTATAAGAAAAAAATATAGAAAACAAATTTCAGAATGACTTGAACTGAATAAAGAAGTAGATTTCCTAGTATAACACACTGTTTCGTAATAGAGATATTTCATATTTAAATGGCTGTCTCAATTCTTAATTCATCGATTACTCTTTTACTTGTTTCAGTCGTTTGACTGCGGCCATGCTGGAGCAACGCCTTTTGTGGGGTAAATGGACCCCAGGACTTATTCTTTGTAAGCTTAGTAGTTATTCTATCGGTCTCTTTTGCCGAACCGCTAACTTACGGGGACGTAAATACACCAGCATAGTTTGTCAAGAGATGTTCGGAGGGGGACAAACACAGGCACACAAACATACACACACACACACGAACATACACACACACACACACACACACACACACACACACATATATATATATGTATATACATATATACGATGGGCTTCTTTCAGTTTCGGTCTACCAAATCCATTCACAAGGTTTTGGTCGGCCCGAGGCTATAGTAGAAGACACTTTCCCAAAGTGCCACGCAGTGGGACTGAACCCGGAACCTTGTGGTTCGTAAGCAAGCTACTTACAACACAGCCACTCCTTCGTCTATGCAAGCTACTTACCACACAGCCATGCTGGATACTAATCCCGCCGCCACAAACAACAAAGTGATATTCTGTACATTTTCCACCCAACAAAATAACACAATTGAAACTCCATTTGGGAACAGGATTTTTGTCCTTGGGTAGCAATTGTTATTTCCTATTGGCTTACCCTTAGAAAGTATGAAAACTTTCCTTTTGTTACATTTATTAAAACTCTAAAGAATTCTTCCCAAGACATGGCTATGAACCTCCCCCTATTACTCCTGCTCATGATCAGAGATGCAGATATTGTTAGCCACTAAGGAAAATGTTCAAGTGTTTTCAGGTCAAGCAACCGACAAGCAAAGCTGTCGTATTGAACAGAACATTTGCTATAATGATATTTCCGCTTCAGCAACTCAGCGCTGAATCTGTCTGAAATGTAATGGAAAATAGGTCATTTTCAAACCATTGGTGTCTAGGTCACACAAGCAATATTTGAATGGAATAGTATTGGTTTTCTTAGATTTCTAGATAAACAAATAGAAATAACATTTATTGATCAAAGACAAACAAATTGCGTCACACAGTGTTATGTGTGTATAACAACCTATAGCGCAAAATAAAATGTCCGCAATCATCACAGAAACATACCGATTTACACAGTCCATAACTTACCTTATATCGGAAACAGCTTACGTTCAATACGACCAACGAAAATAGATCAGGATGTCACCGCATTTATATATCGTATCTCTCCAAAACTAACGCAGGTAACACGATACTCACATCACAATCGTATAACAGAAAACGCACATGTTCTACAAAACCTACCTAAGCCTAAATTATTTCAAGCAAGCTTAATCAAATTCAACAAAGATATTTAATATGCACAAAGTATATATATGCCCTACACTTCACGAGAAGATATATTAATAGTGCAGACACCTCTTGATTAGTGTTCTTTTATTAGTAGAGTAAAATTAGAATACTCATAATTCTTTCTAATATAGGCATATGGCCTTAGATTTTGGTAGAAGGAACAAGTCAATTATATAGACGCTAGTAGTCAATTGGTACTTATTTCGCCTAGACCAATAATCATAGGCAGAGTCGACATCGGCAGAATTTGAACTCAGAAAGGAAGCAGTATTTGTCAAGGTTTGTTTAAAGTACTGCCACAGCCATCTCCTTCAATTTGGATTAATCAAAGTTGCAAGTCGGCTTACTAGATGTGTAGTAACAATAAATAAAAATTACAATATTCTAGGATAGTTATAACTAACTACCTCTCCGAAATGCACCACACATTCTGGAATGCACCACACAGAGCGCATGGCCTAGTGGATAGGGCATGCACTTACGATTGCTATATCGTGATTTCAATTCATATATATATATATATATATATATATATATATATATATATGTGTGTGTGTGTGTGTGTGTGTGTGTGTGTGTATGTGTGTGTGTGTGTGTGTGTGTGTGTGTGTGTGTGTGTTTGTTCTTCACTCGTTTGTTACTGCTCTTTAATTTTTTTTTTCAGTTTAACTTTACTTGTGCCTCACAAAATCTTATTTATGTAATAGGATGTTCAGGCTGCCACGAGAACTACATAGGGTCCACAGGATTATCTCTCAGACGTAGATGCACTCTGCACCGCCAGCAGATTGCACACCCAGAATACCGAATGATACCTTTTAGTGATCATATTGAAAAATGCGCAAAACAAATGCTACCACAATTTATAATCTTTCCTTTTTATCAATGTGCCATTAAAACACCAACACAGATAAGATTCAATAAGGACACCCTTTTCATTCAAAAGTACAAACCCAAACTTAACCATTTCTAACACATTTAAATAAGGAAATTCATCACCGCACTGAGAAAAAAAAGGGGGAAAAAATATAGAACAAAACCATGGTAAATTAATCAAATTCTACCACCTCGTAGATTTCGATTATCTCCCCTATACCGGAAGAAATCCCTAATTACCTCCCCCTATCTAGAACTCTTCTTTCTCAGACTGGAACGAACACGACACAATGAAGTAGAGAAATTTGAAAAGACAACACGAAACCGGTTATTTCTCAAAATACAATGTTTATATAACAAAAAGATTTTCTAACATTTTTCTGACATAATTTAAATATATACTTTAACCATGTAACACAAGCCTTCTGTAGTTTTTTTCACTCTTATTATCTTATATATATATATATATATATATATATATATATATATATATATATATATATATATATATACATATGTTATACCTGCAGTTCTAACATGCGTTTACTCCATTCTTTAAATTTATATATACTCAAATACCCAAAATATCAAGGAGTTTCTGCCTCACTAACAGGAGTTACACTACAGTTATTTTGGGATCTTTGCTACCCTAGTATCTATTAACCCATTTATTTTATCCGAATTATTTTTAATAGGAGAACATAAATACATATAATTAAATATATATATATATATATATATATATATATATATATATATATATATATATATATATATACTGTATTTGCTAATGATTATGATTTAAACCAAGTTGTTTTCCACATTAGGATATAAAGTGTAAATAGCTCACGATTCCGTAGAATCTCTGCGCCGAACATAATATTATGATTAAATGTTTCTGCATTAACAGAATGACAATGAGTGAGAATGAAACACGTTAATCTCTAAGAAACAGAACTTTAATTATGGATGCAGAATTTTTGTATTGAGACATTCAGATTTGTATGAACTAGAAATGCAAAGTTAAACTCGACGACATATGAACACATATTCCTATCATATGCAAATGACTTGTGTTATTTCGTTCAATGCTGTAAAAGTTTCTGCAATTTCTCATTCTGAACGTGGTAGATACATACATGCACCAAATTGTTTCAAATGTTGGCGTAAATCCAGCAATTTCTGTTGGGTAGGAGCAAGTCGATTATTTTAATTCCGTTTCTTATTTTTACGTCGCGAAATGTTGAAAGTCAAAATTATGTGAGCGAAATTTGAAAACACAACGCAGTAATTCAGAAAAATACCGTAAATCATTTTTCCGGATGCGCTGCCGATTCTATCTGTGCGCCCCCTCAACATATATACACATACGCGTACACACACGAGCGCATCAATCATTACAGCATTATGGGAATTATTAATGACATTTAAGACAAATTTAGCAGCGAAGTTTTCGAAAACTATTTTGTTTTCTCCTATTCTAAAATCAGTTTCTGTAAATTATACGCATGCAATTCGTTAAAACACATATTATTCAATTTTTTAACAAATGGATTAATTAGAGAATGTCCATGATAAAGTTTCCGTTTTGAGAAATTTAGAAATGTCGTAATATCAAATTGAACGGAAATGAATGTTTGCAAAACAACGAACTGTAAACTCCATAACAATATCCCAAATATTTGTTGATATATATAAAGAATATGAAGGCTGAAAGACATTTGGCGAATGTTCATGAAATATTTATTGTTTATGCATAAAAGTTTCATTTCTATCCCTATATAAATATCGCATGTTTAATCTCACTATCTCACTCACATAAACACACGAGCGCGCAGATGCACAGACGCGCACATACACACACATGCACACAGGTATATGCGTATGTTATGTGTTTGACTGCTTCTATGGGTTTGGTAATGTAAGTCATATGTGATATGTATATGCATACACGCGCTTCTCACGTGCGTATACATACACACACACACACACATATATATATATATATATATATATATATATATATATATATATATATATATATATATATATATATATATATATATATACATATATAATATATATATATAATATGTATATATATATATATATATATATATATATATATATATATATATATATATATATATATATATATATATATATATATATATATATATATATATATATATATGTATATATATATGTATATATATATATATATATATATATATATATATATATATATATATATATATATATATATATATATGATACACAAGTGTATATATAATATATAAAGGTTTACATGCGTAATGTGGACGATACGATTCATTTAAGTGCTTCAGAACACTTGTCTTCATTATATAGTATTTAAGCTGACAACATAAATCTGAGGAGAAGCAGCACATATAACGTATACGTTTTATAAAAATATATGAGTGCGCTCTTGGTAAGGGAGGTTTGCCACGACTAGGACTGCTAAAACTAATGCTGTTTCTGATACTAATACTAATTTTACCATCAGCATCACCACCACCACCACCATTACAAGTAATAATATCTCTTTCTACGACACTGTAGTAACTATAGGTACAAGACCTGAAATTTCTGGTGAGGAGAGGATCCAAGTACACAAGCGGTACTTAATTTATCGAACTTGAAAGGATGAAAGGCAAAGTCGACCTCGGCGAAATTTACATTCAGAATGTAGTCATGCGCTAAATGCCGCCAAGCATTTAGTCCGGCATGCTAACGAGTTTGATGACCACATGTTGCCAGATGGTTACTAAGTGGTATTTGGCGGACTTCTGGGTTTTTAATCTGTTGTCGATGCACCCGTCAGCGTTCCGATAGTGCATTACCTGTCTGGCCAACGTACAGTTCTTCACAATTAGGGCAGTTGATGCAGTAGATTAGATTTCTACTTTCGCAGTTCATGTTCGCATTGGTGAATATTTTCCCTGTTTTTGTGTTCATATATGGGCCGGTATGAATTGATCGGCATGTACCGCATCGGCTATCATTGCATTTGGATACAGTGAATGCTTGATTTGTGTTGCTGAGGTCAAACCTTGCCTTTGTTAATATCTTTTTCAAGTTTTTAGGTTGTCTCTTACTGAGAGTTATATTTTGATCTGTAATGATATTTCTCAATTCTTTACTTTGTGCAAGGATTGGTAAGTTCGCTTTGGCGATATTAAAGATGTTTTGGTGGCATGGATTCTGTGGCACTATAAATGGAATGATCTTTTCCTGTTTGTCTCTTCTCTGTGGCGTCCTCAGTTGTTGTATGGGTATTTTCGAAGCCCGCTGAATACCATTTTCTATGAGTCGTGATGGGTACTTTTGCTTTAGCAGAAATTCTTTCAGTTCCATCAGGCGCTGATTTCTGGTCTCTATATCATCTACAATGGTATATATTCACCTGGCTAGGCAGTATGGAATGTTGCGTTTTGTATGGGGTGGATGGCATGATTTAAAGTTCAAGTATTGGTGTGTGTCTGTGGGTTTGTAATATATATCTGTGGTAATGGCGGTGTCCCTTTTAACTACCGTTATATCTAGAAATGGTAATTTGCTACTGCTCATCTCCTTTGTAAATTGTATGGATGGGTGTAGGTTGTTCAGGAGGATGTTGAATTCTTCCACAGTGCGTTTAGGTTTGGTCCAGATTATAAAGCAATCGTCCAGGTATCTCTTCCATGCTTTTTCTATAAACTTCCTAAATTCGGTGTTATATCTCTCTTCTATTTCCTGGTAGAGTTTTTGTTCCAAGTAACCCATCACCGAGTTCGCGTAAACTGGAGCAAACCTCGTTCCCATAGCCGTGCCTTTAATTTGGATATAGTTTTTTCCATTGAAGAAGAAAGTATTATTTTTCAGGATAAGTCTCACTGATTCTAATATAAATGTCACCGTGAATCTGTTGAGAATTGCTTCCCTGTGTTTGTCTACCCAGTATTCCACCGCCTTTATTCCTCAATCATGTGGGATATTTGTGTATAGGCTTACTACATCAAAGCTCAGTAGGATTGAATTTGTTTCAGTGGTTTTGGGAAGACGGGATAAAAAGTCGATGTCATCCCGAATGAAGCTTGGTATGTATGTACATAGTGGCTTTAAAAGAATGTCTATGAAATTGCTTAGACGGTGAGTAGGGCATACTGGGCCAGCTATAATGGGTCTAAGTTTTAAATCTTTTGGATGTAGCACTTTTATGTATTCACTTCCTTGTTCTTTTACTGCCTGTTGAATATCTTCTGACTTATGTATTATGGGTATGCCGTAAAAGTTACTGGGTTTTGTTTCGAAGTTGGTGATGTAGTCTCTTTCGTTGTCAGTGAGTGAGTTGTAGTGTTTAGAAACTAGGTGATTGATCTTCTTCATGACGTGGTGGTCTATGTTCGAGGGTATTTCACAATAGAAGGTTGTATCTTTTAGTTGTTCCTCAACTAAATCCTTGTAGTATTCCACATCCATGATGACGATTGCACCCCCTTTATCTGCTTGTTTAATTATTATTGTTTCATCGTTTTGTATGCGTTTAAGTGCAGATATCTCTGATTTGTTAATGTTCGGCCTAATTTTGGTATTTTGTTTTAGGGGGAAGTTTGATAGGGTGTCGATATATATATATATATATATATACATTTTTTTTGTTTCTAGAATTTTACCGTCTTAATCCATCTATCTCATATGTTTCCTTATCTAAAAAAAAAAGCAAACTGAGAAAATATATAAATCTACTGTGGGTGCAACATTTTAAGGTAGAACCCGTAGTATAAATTATGAGAAAAATCTCGTAAAACTAAAACAATAAAAAAAAATGTGTATAAAATTATTCATTGCATTCAGGATTTACTTTGCAAAGTCTTCCGTTTTCTACTCAGCACGTTTTCTTCAAAGATTTAATTCGCATAATGCCACTTTAATGAACAACATATAGATTGAATTCTTTGCATCATCATGCTGTTCTGCTCTCGTTAATATTTCAATTCTCCGAGCTGAAATTTATTGCAGTAAACTATAATTGGAAGCATTAAATGCATGCATGTATATTGCTGTTTAACAAGCCTTCGTTTCGTCGATGTTTTCTTTCGACTCTCTTAAGGGACCAATTAAAATTCGAACTAACAGCTTGTATAAGCAGTGTAATAAGTATTTGTACATCCACACACACATACATACACCAACCAACGCACACGCATGGAGACAGGAAAAAACACACATGTACATGCATTAATGATATCAAGTAAGTTAGATGGCGGTGATATTACTTTCAACATAAATATATATAATATAAAGTTACTTTCATAATAATACATAACATAGTATAATAATCTAGGAAAGGAATAAATGTCTGGATGGCGAACCATATTATTATTATAATTTATATATTGTCTGCCTCTAATGGAAAATACAACATTGTAGAAATGATATTATTTCACTAAGGCCACAGTTAAATCTCGTCGTGTTTCATTCTGATTTGCCTGAAGCAGGTAATCTTTAGGATATTCAAGAGTCCCCTTGGTTAAAATGTTCGTGATGAAGCCAATATAAATTTTCAGCAAAAAGGAAAAGATAAAATGGTATTTAATTCTAAAATATTGAGCAAATGTTTAAAAGCACAATGAAGGATGTCAAAATGGACGCTTTACATGTAGAAAGATGCAGATGCAGGAAAATTGATAACGCATTAGTAACCATAGTGATGATGATGATGATAATGACGATGACAATGATGATGATGATGATGGATGATGTTGGTGGTGATGATGGCGATCGCGATGGCGACGACGACGAAGATGGTGACAACAACAATGATGATGATGATGATTATGATTACGCTTGTCAGAGTGGACGGGGTGTGTTACTACTCATCTCTTATTGATATACCCAAAATGATAACAGATATCATGCTGGCAAAGAAAATTAGAATTCTCATATTCGAAATTTAATGAAGCCATCCGACAGCCTTTTCGGTTTAAACAATCAACGTCTTCGTCATTGTCGTCGTCATCGTCGTCGTCGTCATCGTCTTCCTCCTCTTCTCCCTCCCCACCATGCCATCCACCTATTCCTCCTCCACCTCTACCTCCTTCTCCTTCACAGCCACCTCGTCCTCCTTTTCCACGCTCTTCTCCTAAACATCATCATCATCATCGTCGTTATCATCATCATCATCATCATCATCATCATCATCATCATCATCATCATCATCGTCGTCGTCGTCGCCATCATCAATGTCATAAACGAATTCGTTTGAGCGGAATTCATGTCACCCTTACGCATTTAGCATCCCCACGAGTAAACATTGCAAATTTTCTACAAACTTTATAACGAAGAGGAATCTGTTAGATCTGAACCAGTAGAAATATATGTAACTGAGTCATCCAAAAGATGGTACATTATTTCACACTTCATTTAAAATGGGAATATTTTATGCATAATTTTTTGTTTTCTTTTTGCATTATTGAATAGTATGTAGACAGGCATAGAGAAATACATTGAGATTCATTTGCAGGTAGAGCAGCTTTAATACATAGATTTGGCTAAGGCGGCAAGCGGGCGAAATACTTAGCGGTATTTCGTTTGTCTTTACGTTCTGAGTTCAAACTCCGCCGAAGTCGGCTTTGCCTTTCATCCTTTCGGGATCGATAAATTAATTACGAGTTGCGCATTGGTTTTGACCTAAGGCGGCGAGCTGGCAGAATCATTAGGACGCCGAGCGAAATGCTTAACGATATTTCGTCTGGCGCTACATTCTGAGTTCAAATTCCGCCGAGGTCGACTTTGCATTTCATCCTTTCGGGGTCGAATAAAGAAGTACCAGTTTCGCAGTGGGTCGATATATTTGTTCTCTTTGTGTGTATCCCCGTGTGGGTAGTAAAGAATTAAGAAACGTTAGCACGCCGGGCGAAGTGCTTAGCGGTATTCCGTCTGTTTTTACGTTCTGAGTTCAAATTCCGCCGAGGTCGACTTTGCCTTTCATCCTTTCGAGGTCGATGAATTAAGTACCAGTTGCGTATTCGATTCGATCTAAGGCGGCGAGCTGGCAGAACTGTTAACACACCGGGCGACATGCTTCCCGGTATTTCGTGTGTCTTTACGTTTTGAGTTCAAATTCCGCCCAAGTCGACTTAGACTTTCATCTTTTCGGGGTCGATAAATTAAGTACCAGTTGCGTACTGGGGTCGATCTAATCGACTGAGCCCCTCTCCAAAGATTCGGGGCCTTATTCCTTAAGTAGTAAAGAATATATACATGTTGCTTGCTATGAAATATACCCATATCAACATTATACTTTTCGTAATTCGGACAAGATGGTGAAATACATAAGTTTATTACATTGTGTATTTAGAATTCCTGAAATGTTTTTTAATGAAAATTTAAATAAATCGAATCATAAGTTGAAATAAATGTAGGTTTTTCTTTAATGTTTGCATATGAACGCATAACGAAATGCTCTAGTGTCTCAGATATTCTTTCGTTGAGCGTATTCTTCAGCTTGGCTGCCAAATAGAAACAAAAAAAAAAAAAAGGAAAACATACTTGTATTTCAAGGAAGTTAAGTTCAAAAGGAGGAGCAGAAATGAAAGAGATTCGTGCTGTGAAATGTGAAATAATATAAAATATAAAAATAATTACAAGATAACAAAAGGATAACAAAAGAATTTCTAATTTAGGCACGTAGTCAGAAATTGTGATGGGTGTCAGTCAGCTGTTAGCATCGACTCCAGGATTTGAGCAATGTGAGAATTGATTTACTCGTATGAAGTCGTTGAGGATTACATCGGCCAGTAATTTATCCCATTCGAATGAAATATCTACTGAATACGGGGTTATAAACATACAATCTACACGACCATGGACATCATTAGAAATCTAATGTGTATTTTTGTCCAGTTACAGCAGGAAATATGTTTTCGTCTTCAGTACAATTAACAAAACTATTTCTATGCCCATTACTCTAAAATAAAAATATAAACTTTTTATATATATTATTAACCAATTATTCTATATATATCAACACTTATACTGGTGTGTCTATCAAAACACTGGATAACTTTATTCTATAGGTGATTCGGAATTTATCGGAAGTTAGTACCCATGAGATTGGCGTAACGATAATGTGACATTGTATCAGAAACAGCCCTTCTAAAAACAGTTGCTCAAGGTGGGAATGATTAATTAGGATTCGCCAAGATACATAAAAAGAGACCTCATGTTTTCACATGTCATATTTCATAGATTCTACATACATATCGTAGTCATTGCATGCATTATATGGACAATAATTCAGAAAAACAGAAATCACACAAACAAACCTTAGATCAGTTTTAGAA
Organism: Octopus bimaculoides; assembly: GCF_046866305.1. Taxonomy (NCBI): domain Eukaryota; kingdom Metazoa; phylum Mollusca; class Cephalopoda; order Octopoda; family Octopodidae; genus Octopus; species Octopus bimaculoides. Next base: position 142,965,490 of record NC_142929.1, read on the forward strand.
TAAATGTGTAAGCTATTTAAATAAATAGTGAAAATATAACTAATAAAAACTATTAGAAATAATATTTCAAGAATATTCTAAAACTCGAGGACTGGCTGTGTGGTAAGTAGCTTGCCTACCAACCTCATGGTTCTGGTTTCATTCCCACTGCGTGGTACCTTGGGCAAGTGTCTTCTACTGTAGCATCGGGCCGACCAAAGCCTTATGAGTGGATTTGGTAGGCGGAGACTGAAAGAAGCCCGTCTTAAATATATATGTGTGTGCGTGTGTTTGTATGTATGTGTGTATATATGTTTGTGTCTCTCTGTTTGTCCCTCAACATCGCTTGACAACCGATGCTGGTGTGTTTACCTCCCCGTAAGCTAGCGGTTCCTCATAAGAGACCGATAGAATAAGTACTAGGCTTACAAACTAAATGCGCAGCTCCAGTATGGTCGCAGTCAAATTACTGAAACAAGTAAAAGATAAAAAGAAAAAGAAAATAATATAATCACAGAGGACCCCCGCACAACAGAAAAACTTTCAAAGACAAAAATATTATATGGTTAAAAAAAACAAAAACATTGAGTATTATAAAATATTCATCAATTAGATGCAAATTATATGCAAATCACTACCGCTTTTCAAATATATATGAGCTTTATGAACTTAAGATTGATGTTTACAACTTGTTATGTTAAAACAAATCACATATGAATATTTAAGCATTTTTCTAAACCAAACAAATATCAAAATAGTATGGTAAATTCAAGGTGATAGCTCATATATTACTTGTAAATGGTAATTAATTTCTTTATTTATCGAAACTCTGTCTGTAGTGAAGATCAATTGATACATAGAATTGCATCAAGCACAGAAATATCCACATGAGAGAAGAGAAAGTGTCGAATATTGGTCAATTTCAGTCTCCCAATCAGGAATAGAATTTGATTTATCTACACTCGTCCAGAAAATGCGAAACATTTGTTTTATTAACGTCATATAAAAGAGAACAGCATTATAAACAACAATATATAGTTTTCAATAAAATTGATTCAATAGAAATAGCATTGCTTTCCTTAAAAAAAATAACACCTTTGTAAACCAGGAAGCAGTGAAATTTTACCAACAGAAATGTAGAGTTAAAGAGAGCTAACATTTTAAAATTAATTATGAATGATATAAACACACAACATATGGATTATGTCGAGATTATATGAGAAATTCCCGGTGAAAATGTAATTTTGAGAAAAAAAACCTGCTTTATTTATACTTTTCTTATACTGAACATGAATTAGAAAAAAATGGATCTAGAATATCCAAACATTACGAGACTGGTTATTTATATGAAGCATCACACATGACTCATGCAGGGAAAATGATCAAAATATTTAATTAGAACATGTATGTGTAACTAACGCAAAGCTAGGACATTATAATATGATTTACACATAATTCTCCATTTAAAACCTACCAGTTTTGTGGATATACAGCGTAGAATAGACTAGAGGTAAAATGTGTATAGTAACCATTTAATATATTTCTGTTGAATCCTGATACTATTTTATATCAATTTAATCTCACTTGAATTGTGTGTGTGTGTGTGTGTGTGTGTGTGTGTGTGTGTGTGTGTGTGTTTGTGCAAACACTATATCCTGTTGTGTACTCATGTCCACCTAGCATATAATAATTCCTACTGTGCATTCAGAACAGCGTGTAGTCGAGTGATAGCATATCTGTTCATATTTGATACATTCTGGTAGTTACAAATATGAATATCTGATCACTGATGTTTTACGTTACCGGAGAACATCTCTCTTTAAGTATATATTATTATATATACAGTACCGTTGCAAAAAGAATTTTTAAAAAATACATACAGTTTAATATTCTTTAATTGTTATTTATAATATAAGGGTGAGTCAAAAACTAATGCCATTTTTTTAGGACAGGTATAATTCCCAACACAGGAACATATCATGCATCAACACAAAATGAAACTGGTCCTCTGTAGATCACATCCCTACTTCTCAACATAGTCCCCGTTTCTCTCAATAGCAATATTCCACCTTTGAATGAGAGCATGCATCCCTACTCCATAAAATTCTGTTGACTGTTCTTTGAGCCACTTCTTCACTACAAAGTCAAAGAGACAACACCTTCTTTCGAAGGCACGTAACAGGTGATGAGACATGTTTATCATTATGAACCGGAATCAAAGAGGCAGTCAATGGTATGGTGTCACTCTATGTCACCACCACCACAAAAGTTTAAGACGCAAAAGTCAGCTGGAAAAGTCATGGCGACTGTCTTTTGGGATGCTCAAGGTGTCATTCTGGTCGATTTCTTGCCAAACGGAAAAACGATAAACTCATAATAAGCTTCATTTTGATGTATGATGCATATTCCTGCGTTGGTATTTGCGCCTGTCCTAAACAAAATGGCATTACGTTTTCACTCACCCTCGTTCCTTGCATTTTAATGATTACTTTTCAATGCGCCTTCTTACCGTTTACCTGAGATATTTCAATACTAAATGTGAGTAATCTAATCTCAGAATTATACTCCTCTTTCACATTTGCATTAAAATGATATGCAGATGCAGTAATAAACAGTGGTATTAGCCTTTTTAAATAGATTATAATAAACAGGTTGACTCTTTGAGATGCAATAAGATAGATATGAAAGAAATAGAACAAGGAATTATATTATTGCACGATGTTAGTAGAGAGGCTAACACAGAATTAACCGAGTGAACATGTAACAAATATGAAAGATCTTTCGCTTCATTGTGTAGACGGATTTTCAGGATATATACCTAAGAAATGCTTTTAATGAAAAAAGAAAAAAAACAGAGAAATCAAATTCAACGAATAGTTTCAGTGAGATTCTGAAAGAAAAAATAAAACAAAACAAATATGCGCAAGTCTACGATATCTAAATGTTTAAAAGAAGTGTCAGCAAAAGACACCCAGGAATAATGAGCTGTATGCGACCAGGCCCCTTTAATTTGAAAAAGGCTAAGGGCTTATACACTTTCCTGAGCATGTTTCTTGTCTGAGAACCTCCTGTTGTTCAGTTCCCTTAAGAGTTTCTTGTCACTACAATGCAATATGTTCTACACTCAAACCAATCTGGCAATCTACTGCTCTTTTTACGTCATTTTTTAAATTCGAAAATATCTAATTTCCTCTTTCCATTCCTACACAAAACCAAATACATATTAATGCAGAAATGAGTTACAAGTTATATTTCATTAAGCCTTCATTGAAACATTTATGAAATACTGGAAGATATAGCGATATGATGTAAAAACACTATCACATGTGCCATCCCTCAGTAGGATAGGTATTACAGCCGCTTCGTTAACAGATAGTGCGATGCTGCTAAATTTAATGGAAGATAATTTGATAGTATAATTTGCATATATAATATGCATAGTCCACGCAATATTCTTCATTATGAACATTGTTCTTCATACCAAAAAAATTCTCTTACAATAGGGAACTGAAATGACGACAGGTTATGTTGTTAAATATGGTAATGACCATGCTGAAAATGCCGATAATAATTTTTACTGCTGATTATGATAATGATAGTGTTGACTGTTATAATAATGAAATAATGAACATGATGATTATGCAAATGAAGCTAGTAACGTGGGTGAATGATAATAATTATAAAGATAATAATGAAACTAACACGTTAATAATAACATAACCCACAATATCTGTTAAAAATATTTTACTGCATTTTTTTTTCATATTTTAATGGAAAAAATTACGAAGTCCTTGAAAAAATAAATATTACATATGAACGAAATGCACTTAATAACCTTTCTACAAAATCCCAAACTCAATCTCTGGCGTTTAGAACAAATGGAATTAATTATGGATCCAATAATACATGGATTTAATCCAAAGGTATATTGTTTTTATTAGCTATATAATAACTGAGGAATATCCTGAGCAGAGAATACAATACGAACAAAAATGTATAATGTTTGATAGAATTAAAAATGATGATGATCAACAGGATAATTTTTTGATGAAACGGCAGATGCATGTGCCGTATCACTAATTTTATAATTCAGCAAAAATGATCGGTAATATTCTCCAAAATTCTATAGAGAGATTATGTTGAATTATGCAACTCATTGGTGCTGTTAAAATGCTGAAAATAAAAATGTATGATAACGGATGAATGCCTTGCAACAGGGAAAGTTGCCTTTCATTTCTGTTGACGTACATATTCCAAAATTCATCACTCACAATTCCTCTCTCACAATCACGCAATGTCCTTCTCTTTCTCTTTTTTCACTCTCTGTTTTTGTATATGCAAAGACACGTGAATACACAAACACACACAAACACGCACACACACATATACAAGGATAGATAGATAGATAGATAGATAGATAGATAGATAGATAGATAGATAGATAAATAGACAGATAGATAGATAGATAGATAGATAGATAGATAGATAGATAGGTACACAGAGAGAGGCAGAGAGACGGACAGAGGGACAACGATAGAGAAGGAGATTTGCATTAATATTTTTTATATATTTATATTGTCCATTTCTGCCAGTAGAGGCCCAGGCCGTGTCTAACTCAATAGCGCCACCTGGTGAAGTCTTTTAGTCATATATGGGGCAGTATAGCCCACTTTAAAAAAGAGTTATTGTTGTTGGGGACATATCCGGGTGCAGGAGGCTGGTCCCGGATTTTTTTTAAGAAATTTGTCCTGTTTAACATTTGAAAATACATATGTGCGTGTTTGTGTATATGTGTGTTTATATCCTCGTAATTTAGTGGTTCGGCAATAGGAATAGATAAAATAAGTTCTAGGCTGTCAAAGAATAAGTTCTGACGATGATTTGTTCGACTAAAACCCTTTAAGACGGTGCTTCACCATGGCCGAATAAAAAATTAAGGTATATAGAAGTCGAAGACGAAATGAACAAACATCACTTTGAAATATAGTTTTATTTAGCCAATCATGTATATATATGAACGGGAAATAAACGACTTTCTACCGACAAAGTGTCTTAAGCATAAGTGGATGTAACACGTCAGAATCGGAAATAATTTAGGAAAGAGATTGGAATGTATCTATTCAGATTACATATATTACAGACAGAAACATTAGGAAAAATGTAGTGTTTATGGAATTTCATACATAGAAGAATTGTCTGTATTATTTCCGATGATTACAACGACCACCTCTCAAAGTAGTATTTGAAGATGCAGACAAACTTATTATGTGACATATGTTATCATAACAAAACTGACGCAAGGTTTTAGGGTGCCCTCTAAATATTTAGCGCTCTCACAAATATATTATATCTTTATAGGTATATAACTACATCTATCTATCTATCTATCTATCTATCTATCTATCTATCTATCTATCTATCTATCTATCTATCTATATATATATATATATATATATATATATATATATATATATATATATATATATATATATATATATATGTGTGTGTGTGTGCGCGCGCGCGCGTGTGTGTAGATAGATAGATAGATAGATTGATAGGCAGATA